>NW_022097362.1:0-2441 GCF_006542625.1 Nomascus leucogenys
GTCCACTTGCAGTTTCTACAGAAAGAGTGTTTCAGAACTGCTCAATCAAAAGTAAGCTTCACTCTGTTAGTTGAATGCACAGAACACAAAGAAGTTTCACAGAATGCTTCTGTGTAGTTTTATTTTGAAGATATTCCTTTTTCCACTAGGCCCTTAGCGCTCGAATGTCTCTTGCAGTTTCTACAGAAAGAGTGTTTCAGAACTGCTCAATCAAAAGTAAGCTTCAACTCTGATTGATGCACAGAGAACAGAAGAAGTTTCACAGAATGCTTTGTGTAGTTTTTATTTGAAGATATTCTTTTTCCACTATAGGCCCTTAGCGCTCGGAATGTCAAATTGCAGTTTCTACAGAAAGAGTGTTTCAGAACTGCTCAATAAAAGAAGCTTCACTCTGTTAGTTGAATGCACAGAACAGAAAGAAGTTTCACAGAATGCTTCTGTGTAGTTTTTATTTGAAGATATCCTTTTTCCACTATAGGCCCCTTTAGCGCTCGAAATGTCACTTGCAGTTTCTACAGAAAGAGTGTTTCAGAACTGCTCAATCAAAAGTAAGCTTCAACTCTGTTAGTTGAATGCACAGAACAGAAAGAAGTTTCACAGAATGCTTCTGTGTAGTTTTTATTTGAAGATATTCCTTTTCCACTATAGGCCCTTAGCCTCGAAATGTCACTTCAGTTTCAATAGAAAGAGTGTTTCAGAACTGCTCAATCAAAAGTAAGCTTCAACTCTGTTAGTTGAATGCACAGAACAGAAAGAAGTTTCACAGAATGCTTCTGTGTAGTTTTTATTTGAAGATATTCCTTTTTCCACTATAGGCCCCTTAGCGCTCGGAATGTCAACTTGCAGTTTCTACAGAAAGAGTGTTTCAGAACTGCTCAATCAAAAGTAAGCTTCAACTCTGTTAGTTGAATGCACAGAACAGAAAGAAGTTTCACAGAATGCTTCTGTGTAGTTTTTATTTGAAGATATCCCTTTTTCACACTAGGCCCCTTAGCGCGTCTGAATGTCACTTGCAGTTTCTACAGAAAGTGTTTCAACTACTGCTCAATCAAAAGTAAGCTTCACTCTGTTAGTTGAATGCACAGAACAGAAAGAAGTTTCACAGAATGCTTCTGTAGTTTTTATTTGAAGATATCCTTTTCCACTGTAGGCCCCTTAGCCTCGGAATGTCACTTGCAGTTTCTACAGAAAGAGTGTTTCAGAACTGCTCAATCAAAAGTAAGCTTCAATCTGTTAGTTGAATGCACAGAACAGAAAGAAGTTTCACAGAATGCTTGTAGTTTTATTTGAAGATATCCTTTTTCCACTATAGGCCCTTAGCGCTCGGAATGTCAACTTGCAGTTTCTACAGAAAGAGTGTTTCAGAACTGCTCAATCAAAAGTAAGCTTCACTCTGTTAGTTGAATGCACAGAACAGAAAGAAGTTTCACAGAATGCTTCTGTGTAGTTTTTTATTTGAAGATACCTTTTTCCACTACAGGCCCCTTAGCGCTCAAATGTCACTTCAGTTTCTACAGAAAGAGTGTTTCAGAACTGCTCAATCAAAAGTAAGCTTCACTTTGTTAGTTGAATGCACAGAACAGAAAGAAGTTTCACAGAATGCTTCTGTGTAGTTTTTATTTGAAGATATCCCTTTTTCCACTATAGGCCCCTTAGCGCTCGGAATGTCAACTTGCAGTTTCTACAGAAAGAGTGTTTCAGAACTGCTCAATCAAAAGTAAGCTTCACTTGTTAGTTGAATGCACAGAACAGAAAGAAGTTTCACAGAATGCTTCTGTGTAGTTTTTATTTGAAGATATCCCTTTTTCCACTCAGGCCCTTAGTCGGAATGTCAACTTGCAGTTTCTACAGAAAGAGTGTTTCAGAACTGCTCAATCAAAAGTAAGCTTCACTTCTGTTAGTTGAATGCACAGAACAAGAAGTTTCACAGAATGCTTCTGTGTAGTTTTTATTTGATAGTTACCTTTTTCCACTATAGGCCCCTTAGCGCTCGAATGTCACTTGCAGTTTCTACAGAAAGTGTGTTTCAGAACTGCTCAATCAAAAGTAAGCTTCACTCTGTTAGTTGAATGCACAGAACAGAAAGAAGTTTCACAGAATGCTTCTGTGTAGTTTTTATTTGAAGATACCTTTTTCCACTAGGCCCTTAGCGCTCGGAATGTCTCTTGCAGTTTCTACAGAAAGAGTGTTTCAGAACTGCTCAATCAAAAGAGCTTCAACTTGTTAGTTGAATGCACAGAACAGAAAGAAGTTTCACAGAATGCTTCTGTGTAGTTTTTATTTGAAGATATTCCTTTTTCCACTATAGGCCCTTAGCCTCGAATGTCACTTGCAGTTTCTACAGAAAGAGTGTTTCAGAACTGCTCAATCAAAAGTAAGCTTCAACTCTGTTAGTTGAATGACAGAACAGAAAGAAGTTTCACAGAATGCTTCTGTGTAGT
>NW_022097363.1:0-16856 GCF_006542625.1 Nomascus leucogenys
ATTCGGAGCGCTAAGTAACCTACAGTGCAAAAAGAAATATCACCAAATAAAAACTACACAGAAGCATTCTGTGAAACTTCTTTCAGTTCTGTGCATTCAACAAACAGAGCTAAAGCTTACTTTTGATTGAGCAGTTCTGAAAACGTCTTTCTGTAGATATTGGAAGTAAAAATTCAGAACGCTATGGGGCCTATATTGGAAAAAGTTATACTTTCAAATAAAAACTACACAAAAGCATTCTGTGAAAAGACTTTCTGTTCTATGCATTCAACTAACATAGTTAAAACTTACCTTTGATTGAGCAGTTCTGAAACTCTCTTTCTGTAGAATCTGGAAGCAGACATTCGGAGCCCTAAGGGGCCTATAGTGGAAAAACAAATATCTCCAAATAAAAACTACGCAGAAGCATTCTGTGAAACTTCTTTCTGTTCTGTGCATTCAACTAACAGAGTTGAAGCTTACTTTTGATTGAGCAGTTCTGAAACCCTCTTTCTGTAGAAACTGCATGTGGACATTCTGAACGCTAAGGGTCCTATAGTGGAAAAAGGAATATCTTCAAATAAAAACAACACAGAAGCATTCTGTGAAACTTCTTTCTTTTCTGTCCATTCAACTAACAGAGTTGAAGCTGACTTTTGAATGAGCAGTTCTGAAACACTCTTTCTGTGGAAACTGCAAGTTGATATTCAGAGCGCAAAGGAGCCTGTAGTGGAAAAAGAAATATCTCCAAATAAAAACTACACAGAGGCATTCTGTGAAACTTCTTTCTGTTCTGTGCATTCAACTGACAGAGTTGAAGCTTACTTTTGATCGAGCAGATCCGAAACACTCTTTCAGTAGAAACTGCAAGTGGACATTCGGAGTGCTAATGGGCCTCTAGTGGAAAAAGGAATATCTTCAAGTAAAAACTACACAGAGGCATTCTGTGAAACTTCTTTCTGTTCTGTCCATTCAACCAACAGAGCTGAAGCTGACTTTTGATTGGGCAGTTCTGAAACACTCTCTCTGTAGAAATTGCAAGTTGATATTCCGACCGCTAAAGGGCCAATAGTGGATAAAGGGATATCTTCAGATAAAAACTACACAGAAGCATTCTGTGAAAATTCTTTCTCTTCTGCGAATTCAACTAACAGATTTGAAGCCTACTTTTGATTGAGCAGTTCTGAAACACTCTTTCTGTAGAAACTGCAAGTGGACATTCCGACCACTAAGGGGCTTAGAGAGGAAAAAGGGATATCTTCAAATAAAACCTAGACAGAAGCATTCTGTGGAACTTCTTTCTATTGTGTCCATTCAACTGAGTTGAAGCTTACTTTTGATTGAGCAGTTCTGAAACACTCTTTCGGTAGAAACTGAAAGTTGACATTCCGAGTGCTAAAGGGCCTACAGTGGAAAAAGGGGTATCTTCAAATAAATACTACACAGAAGAATTCTGTGAAACTTCTTTCTGTTCTGTGCATTCAACTAACAGATTTGAAGCTTACTTTTGATTGAGCACTTCTGAAACACTCTTTCTGTAGAAACTGCAAGTTGACATTCCGAGCGCTAAGGAGCCTATAGTAGAAAAACAAATAACTCCAAATAAAAACTGCACAGAAGCATTCTGTGGAAGTTCTCTCTGTTCTGTGCATTCAACTAACAGAGTTGAAGCTTACTTTTGATTGAGCAGTTCTGAAACACTCTTTCTGTAGAAACTGCAAGTGGACATTCTGAGCGCTAAGGGGCCTAGAGTGGAAAAAGAAATATCTGCAAATAAAAACTGCACAGAAGCATTCTGTGAAACTTCTTTCTTTTCCATGCATTCAACGAACAGAGTTGAAGCTTACTTTTGATTGAGCAGTTCTGAAACCCTCTTTCTGTAGAAACTGCAAGTGGACATTCTGAAATCTAAGGGGCCTATAGTGGAAAAAGGAATATCTTCAAATAAAATTTACACAGAATCATTCTGTGAAACTACTTTCTGTTCTGCACATTCAACTAACAGAGTTGAAGCTTCCTTTTGATTGAGCAGTTCTGAAACACTCTTTCTGTAGAAACTGCAAGTGGACATTCAGAGCACTAAGGGGCGTAGAGTGGAAAAAGGTATACCTTCAAATAAAAACTACACAGAAGCATTCTGTGAAACTACTTTCTGTTGTGTCCATTCAACTAACAGTGTTGAAGCTTACTTTTGTTTTGTTTTTTTTTTTTTTTTTTTTTTTTATACTTTAGGGTTTTAGGGTACATGTGCACAATGTGCAGGTTTGTTACATATGTATCCATGTGCCATGTTGATTTCCTGCACCCATTAACTCGTCATTTAGCATTAGGGTATCTCCTAATGCTGTTCCTCGCCCCTCCCCCACCCCACAACAGTCCCCGGAGTGTGATGTTCCCCTTCCTGTGTCCATGAGTTCTCATTGTTCAATTCCCACCTGTGAGAGAGAACATGCGGTGTTTGGTTGTTTGTCCTTGCGATAGTTTACTGAGAATGATGTTTTCCAGTTTCATCCATGTCCCTAAAAAGGACACGAACTCATCATTTATTATGGTTGCATAGTATTCCATGGTGTATATGTCATTCTTTTAAAGCTGCAACTGGATCCCTTCCTTACACTTATACAAAAATTAATTCAAGATGGATTAAAGACTTATATGTTAGACCTAAAACCATTAAATCCTACAAGAAAACTTAGGCATACCATTAAGGACATAGGCGTGGGCAAGGACTTCATGTCTAAAACAGCAAAAGCAATGGCAACAAAGCCAAAATCGACAAATGGGATCTCATTAAACTAAAGAGCTTCTGCACCGCAAAAGAAACTATCATCAGAATGAACAGGCAACCTACAGAATGGAGAAAATTTTTGCAACCTACTCATCTGACAAAGGGCTAATATCCAGAATCTATAATGAACTCAAACAAATTTACAAGAAAAAAACAAAAAACCCCATCAAAAAGTGGGCAGAGGACATGAACAGACACTTCTCAAAAGAAGACATTTATGCAGCCAGAAAACACATGAAGAAATGCTCATCATCATTGGCCATCAGAGAAATGCAAATCAAAACCACAGTGAGATACCATCTCACACCAGTTAGAATGGCCATCATTAAAAAATCAGGAAACAACAGGTGCTGGAGAGGATGTGGAGAAATAGGAACACTTTTACACTGTTGGTGGGACTGTAAACTAGTTCAACATTGTGGAAGTCAGTGTGGCGATTCCTCAGGGATCTCGAACTAGAATACTATTTGACCCAGCCATCCCAATACTGGGTATATACCCAAAGGACTATAAATCATGCTGCTATAAAGACACATGCACACGATGTTTATTGCGGCAATATTCACAATAGCAAAGAGTTGGAACCAACCCAAATGTCCAACAACGATGAAGCTTACTTTTGATTGAGCACTTCTGAAACACTCTTTCGGAAGAAACTGCAAGTTGACATTCCGAGCACTAAATGGCCTATAGTGGAAAAAGGGATATCTTCAAATAAAAACTACACAGAAAAAGTCTGTGAAACTTCTTCTGTTCTGTGCATTACAACTAACAGAGTTGAAGTTACTTTTGATTGAGCACTTCTGAAACACCTTTCTGTAGAAACTCCAACTTGACATTCCACGCTAAGGGGCCTATAGTGGAAAAAGAATATCTCAAATAAAAACTACACAGAAGCATTTGTGAAACTTCTTTCTGTTCTGTGCATTCAACTAACAGAGTTGAAGCTTACTTTGATTGAGCAGTTCTGAAACACCTTTCTGTAGAAACTGCAGAGGACATTCGAGCTAAGGGGCCTATATGGAAAAAGAAATATCTCAATAAAAACACAGAAGCATTCTGTGAAATCCTTCTGTTCTGTGCATTCAACTAACAGAGTTGAAGCTTACTTTTGATTGAGCAGTTCTGAAAACTCTTTCTGTAGAAACTGCAAGTGGACATTCGGAGCACTAAGGGGCCTATAGTGGAAAAAGGAATATCTTCAAATAAAAACTACACAGAAGCATTCTGTGAAATTCTTTCTGTTCTGTCCATTCAACTAACAGAGTTGAAGTTACTTTTGATTGAGCAGTTCTGAAACACTCTTTCTGTAGAAACTGCAAGTGACATTCGAGCGCTAAGGGCCTATAGTGGAAAAAGGATATCTTCAAATAAAAACTACACAGAAGCATTCTGTGAAACTTCTTTCTGTTCTGTGCATTCAACTAACAGAGTTGAAGCTTACTTTTGATTGAGCAGTTCTGAAACACCTTTCTGTAGAAACTGCAGTGGAATTCGGAGCGCTAAGGGCCTATAGTGGAAAAAGAATATCTTCAAATAAAAACTACACAGAAGCATTCTGTGAAACTTCTTTCTGTTCTGTCATTCAACTAACAGAGTTGAAGCTTACTTTTGATTGAGCAGTTCTGAAACACTCTTTCTGTAGAAACTGCAAGTGGACATTCGAGCGCTAAGGGCCTATAGTGGAAAAGAAATATCTTCAAATAAAAACTACACAGAAGCATTCTGTGAAACTTCTTTCTGTTCTGTGCATTCAACTACAGAGTTGAAGCTACTTTTGATTGAGCAGTTCTGAAAACTCTTTCTGTAGAAACTGCAAGTGGACATTCTGAACGCAAGGGGCCTATAGAAAAAGGAATATTCAAATAAAAACTACACAGAAGCATTCTGTGAAACTTCTTTCTGTTCTGTCCATTCAACTAACAGAGTTGAAGCTTACTTTTGATTGAGCAGTTCTGAAACACTTTCTGTAGAAACTGCAAGTGACATTCAGCGCTAAGGGGCCTATAGTGGAAAAAGAATATCTCAAATAAAAACTACACAGAAGCATTCTGTGAAACTTCTTTCTGTTCTGTGCATTAACTAACAGAGTTGAAGCTTACTTTTGATTGAGCAGTTCTGAAACACTCTTTCTGTAGAAACTGCAAGTGGACATTCTGACGCTAAGGGCCTATAGTGGAAAAAGGAATATCTTCAAATAAAACTACACAGAAGCATTCTGTGAAACTTCTTTCTGTTCTGTGCATTCAACTAACAGAGTTGAAGCTTACTTTTGATTGAGCAGTTCTGAAACACTCTTTCTGTAAAACTGCAAGGACATTCGAGCGCTAAGGGCCTAGTGGAAAAAGGAATATCTTCAAAAAAAACTACACAGAAGCATTCTGTGAAACTTCTTTCTGTTCTGTGCATTCAGACTGAAGTTGAAGCTTACTTTTGATTGAGCAGTTCTGAAACACTCTTTCTGTAGAAACTGCAAGTGACATTCAGCGCTAAAGGGCCTATAGTGGAAAAGGATATCTTCAAATAAAAACTACACAGAAGCATTCTGTGAAACTTTTCTGTTCTGTGCATTCAACTAACAGAGTTGAAGCTTACTTTTGATTGAGCAGTTCTGAAACACTCTTTCTGTAGAAACTGCAAGTGGACATTCGAGCGCTAAGGGCCTATAGTGGAAAAAGGATATCTTCAAATAAAACTACACAGAAGCATTCTGTGAAACTTCTTTCTGTTCTGTGCATTCAACTGAGTTGAAGCTTACTTTTGATTGAGCAGTTCTGAAACACTCTCTGTAGAAACTGCAAGTGACATTCAGCGCTAAGGGCCTATAGTGGAAAAAGGAATATCTTCAAATAAAAACTACACAGAAGCATTCTGTGAAACTTCTTTCTGTTCTGTGCATTCAACTAACAGAGTTGAAGCTTACTTTTGATTGAGCAGTTCTGAAACACTCTTTCTGTAGAAACTGCAAGTGGACATTCGAGCGCTAAGGGCCTATAGTGGAAAAAGGAATATCTTCAAATAAAAACTACACAGAAGCATTCTGTGAAACTTCTTTCTGTTCTGTGCATTCAACTAACAGAGTTGAAGCTTACTTTTGATTGAGCAGTTCTGAAACACTCTTTCTGTAGAAACTGCAAGTGGACATTCGAGCGCTAAAGGGCCTATAGTGGAAAAAGGAATATCTTCAAATAAAAACTACACAGAAGCATTCTGTGAAACTTCTTTCTGTTCTGTGCATTCAACTAACAGAGTTGAAGCTTACTTTTGATTGAGCAGTTCTGAAACACTCTTTCTGTAGAAACTGCAAGTGGACATTCGAGCGCTAAGGGCCTATAGTGGAAAAAGGAATATCTTCAAATAAAAACTACACAGAAGCATTCTGTGAAACTTCTTTCTGTTCTGTGCATTCAACTAACAGAGTTGAAGCTTACTTTTGATTGAGCAGTTCTGAAACACTCTTTCTGTAGAAAGCAAGTGACATTCGAGCGCTAAAGGGCCTATAGTGGAAAAAGGATATCTTCAAATAAAAACTACACAGAAGCATTCTGTGAAACTTCTTCTGTTCTGTGCATTCAACTAACAGAGTTGAAGCTTACTTTTGATTGAGCAGTTCTGAAACACTCTTTCTGTAGAAACTGCAAGTGGACATTGAGCGCTAAGGGCCTATAGTGGAAAAAGGAATATCTTCAAATAAAAACTACACAGAAGCATTCTGTGAAACTTCTTTCTGTTCTGTGCATTCAACTAACAGAGTTGAAGCTTACTTTTGATTGAGCAGTTCTGAAACACTCTTTCTGTAGAAACTGCAAGTGACATTCTGCGCTAAAGGGCCTATAGTGGAAAAAGGATATTCAAATAAAAACTACACAGAAGCATTCTGTGAAACTTCTTTCTGTTCTGTGCATTAACTAACAGAGTTGAAGCTTACTTTTGATTGAGCAGTTCTGAAACACTCTTTCTGTAGAAACTGCAAGTGGACATTCGAGCGCTAAGGGCCTATAGTGGAAAAAGAATATCTTCAAATAAAACTACACAGAAGCATTTGTGAAACTTCTTTCTGTTCTGTGCATTCAACTAACAGAGTTGAAGCTTACTTTTGATTGAGCAGTTCTGAAACACTCTTTCTGTAGAAACTGCAAGTGGACATTCGAAGCGCTAAGGGCCTATAGTGGAAAAGGATATCTTCAAATAAAACTACACAGAAGCATTCTGTGAAACTTCTTTCTGTTCTGTGCATTCAACTAACAGAGTTGAAGCTTACTTTTGATTGAGCAGTTCTGAAACACTCTTCTGTAGAAACTGCAAGTGGACATTCGAGCGCTAAGGGCCTATAGTGGAAAAAGGAATATCTTCAAATAAAAAACACAGAAGCATTCTGTGAAACTTCTTTCTGTTCTGTGCATTCAACTAACAGAGTTGAAGCTTACTTTTGATTGAGCAGTTCTGAAACACTCTTTCTGTAGAAACTGCAAGTGGACATTCGGAGCGCTAAGGGCCTATAGTGGAAAAGGAATATCTTCAAATAAAAACTACACAGAGCATTCTGTGAAACTTCTTTCTGTTCTGTGCATTCAACTAACAGAGTTGAAGCTTACTTTTGATTGAGCAGTTCTGAAACACTCTTTCTGTAGAAACTGCAAGTGGACATTCTGAGCGCTAAGGGCCTATAGTGGAAAAAGGAATATCTTCAAATAAAAACTACACAGAAGCATTCTGTGAAACTTCTTCTCTGTTCTGCATTCAACTAACAGAGTTGAAGCTTACTTTTGATTGAGCAGTTCTGAAACACTCTTTCTGTAGAAACTGCAAGTGACATTCAGCGCTAAAGGGCCTATAGTGGAAAAAGGAATATCTTCAAATAAAAACTACACAGAAGCATTTTGTGAAACTTCTTTCTGTTCTGTGCATTCAACTAACAGAGTTGAAGCTTACTTTTGATTGAGCAGTTCTGAAACACTCTTTCTGTAGAAACTGCAAGTGGACTTTCGAGCGCTAAGGGCCTATAGTGGAAAAAGGAATATCTTCAAAAAAAACTACACAGAAGCATTCTGTGAAACTTCTTTCTGTTCTGTGCATTCAACAGAGTTGAAGCTTACTTTTGATTGAGCAGTTCTGAAACACTCTTTCTGTAGAAACTGCAAGTGGACATTCGCGCTAAGGGCCTATAGTGGAAAAAGGAATATCTTCAAATAAAAACTACACAGAAGCATTCGTGAAACTTCTTTCTGTTCTGTGCATTCAACTAACAGAGTTGAAGCTTACTTTTGATTGAGCAGTTCTGAAACACTCTTTCTGTAGAAACTGCAAGTGATTCGAGCGCTAAGGGCCTATAGTGGAAAAAGGAATATCTCAAATAAAAACTACACAGAAGCATTCTGTGAAACTTCTTTCTGTTCTGTGCATTCAACTAACAGAGTTGAAGCTTACTTTTGATTGAGCAGTTCTGAAACACTCTTTCTGTAGAAACTGCAAGTGGACATTCTGAGCGCTAAGGGCCTATAGTGGAAAAGGAATATCTTCAAATAAAAACTACACAGAAGCATTCTGTGAAACTTCTTTCTGTTCTGTGCATTCAACTAACAGAGTTGAAGCTTACTTTTGATTGAGCAGTTCTGAAACACTCTTTCTGTAGAAACTGCAAGTGGACATTCGAGCTAAGGGCCTATAGTGGAAAAGGAATATCTTCAAATAAAAACTACACAGAAGCATTCTGTGAAACTTCTTTCTGTTCTGTGCATTCAACTAACAGAGTTGAAGCTTACTTTTGATTGAGCAGTTCTGAAACACTCTTTCTGTAGAAACTGCAAGTGGACATTCTGAGCGCTAAGGGTCCTATAGTGGAAAAAGGAATATCTTCAAATAAAAACTACACAGAAGCATTCTGTGAAAAAACTTTCTGTTCTGTGCATTCAAATAACAGAGTTGAAGCTTACTTTTGATTGAGCAGTTCTGAAACACTCTTTCTGTAGAAACTGCAAGTGGACATTCTGAGCGCTAAGGGCCTATAGTGGAAAAGGAATATCTTCAAATAAAAACTACACAGAAGCATTCTGTGAAACTTCTTTCTGTTCTGTGCATTCAACTAACAGAGTTGAAGCTTACTTTTGATTGAGCAGTTCTGAAACACTCTTTCTGTAGAAACTGCAAGTGGACATTCGAGCGCTAAGGGCCTATAGTGGAAAAAGGAATATCTTCAAATAAAAACTACACAGAAGCATTCTGTGAAACTTCTTTCTGTTCTGTGCATTCAACTAACAGAGTTGAAGCTTACTTTTGATTGAGCAGTTCTGAAACACTCTTTCTGTAGAAACTGCAAGTGGACATTCTAGCGCTAAGGGCCTATAGTGGAAAAAGGAATATCTTCAAATAAAAACTACACAGAAGCATTCTGTGAAACTTCTTTCTGTTCTGTGCATTCAACTAACAGAGTTGAAGCTTACTTTTGATTGAGCAGTTCTGAAACACTCTTTCTGTAGAAACTGCAAGTGGACATTCGAGCGCTAAGGGCCTATAGTGGAAAAAAATATCTTCAAATAAAAACTACACAGAAGCATTCTGTGAAACTTCTTTCTGTTCTGTGCATTCAACTAACAGAGTTGAAGCTTACTTTTGATTGAGCAGTTCTGAAACACTCTTTCTGTAGAAACTGCAAGTGGACATTCTGAGCGCTAAGGGGCCTATAGTGGAAAAAGGAATATCTTCAAAAAAACTACACAGAAGCATTCTGTGAAACTTCTTTCTGTTCTGTGCATTCAACTAACAGAGTTGAAGCTTACTTTTGATTGAGCAGTTCTGAAACACTCTTTCTGTAGAAACTGCAAGTGGACATTCGCGCTAAGGGCCTATAGTGGAAAAAGAATATCTCAAATAAAAACTACACAGAAGCATTCTGTGAAACTTCTTTCTGTTCTGTGCATTCAACTAACAGAGTTGAAGCTTACTTTTGATTGAGCAGTTCTGAAACACTCTTTCTGTAGAAACTGCAAGTGGACATTCGAGCGCTAAGGGCCTATAGTGGAAAAAGGAATATCTTCAAAAAAAACTACACAGAAGCATTCTGTGAAACTTCTTTCTGTTCTGTGCATTCAACTAACAGAGTTGAAGCTTACTTTTGATTGAGCAGTTCTGAAACACTCTCTGTAGAAACTGCAAGTGGACATTCGAGCGCTAAGGGCCTATAGTGGAAAAAGGAATATCTTCAAATAAAAACTACACAGAAGCATTCTGTGAAACTTCTTTCTGTTCTGTGCATTCAACTAACAGAGTTGAAGCTTACTTTTGATTGAGCAGTTCTGAAACACTCTTTCTGTAGAAACTGCAAGTGACATTCGAGCGCTAAGGGCCTATAGTGGAAAAAGGAATATCTTCAAATAAAAACTACACAGAAGCATTCTGTGAAACTTCTTTCTGTTCTGTGCATTCAACTAACAGAGTTGAAGCTTACTTTTGATTGAGCAGTTCTGAAAACTCTTTCTGTAGAAACTGCAGTGGACATTCGAGCGCTAAGGGCCTATAGTGGAAAAAGGAATATCTTCAAATAAAAACTACACAGAAGCATTCTGTGAAACTTCTTTCTGTTCTGTGCATTCAACTAACAGAGTTGAAGCTTACTTTTGATTGAGCAGTTCTGAAACACTCTTTCTGTAGAAACTGCAAGTGACATTCTGAGCGCTAAGGGCCTATAGTGGAAAAAGGAATATCTTCAAAAAAAACTACACAGAAGCATTCTGTGAAACTTCTTCTGTTCTGTGCATTCAACTAACAGAGTTGAAGCTTACTTTTGATTGAGCAGTTCTGAAACACTCTTTCTGTAGAAACTGCAAGTGGACATTCGGAGCGCTAAGGGCCTATAGTGGAAAAAGGAATATCTTCAAATAAAAACTACACAGAAGCATTCTGTGAAACTTCTTTCTGTTCTGTGCATTCAACTAACAGAGTTGAAGCTTACTTTTGATTGAGCAGTTCTGAAACACTCTTTCTGTAGAAACTGCAAGTGACATTCTGAGCGCTAAGGGCCTATAGTGGAAAAAGGAATATCTTCAAATAAAAACTACACAGAAGCATTCTGTGAAACTTCTTTCTGTTCTGTGCATTCAACTAACAGAGTTGAAGCTTACTTTTGATTGAGCAGTTCTGAAACACTCTTTCTGTAGAAACTGCAAGTGACATTCTGAGCGCTAAGGGCCTATAGTGGAAAAAGGAATATCTTCAAATAAAAACTACACAGAAGCATTCTGTGAAACTTCTTTCTGTTCTGTGCATTCAACTACAGAGTTGAAGCTTACTTTTGATTGAGCAGTTCTGAAACACTCTTTCTGTAGAAACTGCAAGTGGACATTCGACGCTAAGGGCCTATAGTGGAAAAAATATCTTCAAATAAAAACTACACAGAAGCATTCTGTGAAACTTCTTTCTGTTCTGTGCATTCAACTAACAGAGTTGAAGCTTACTTTTGATTGAGCAGTTCTGAAACACTCTCTGTAGAAACTGAAGTGACATTCTGCGCTAAGGGCCTATAGTGGAAAAAGGAATATCTTCAAATAAAAACTACACAGAAGCATTCTGTGAAACTTCTTTCTGTTCTGTGCATTCAACTAACAGAGTTGAAGCTTACTTTTGATTGAGCAGTTCTGAAACACTCTTTCTGTAGAAACTGCAAGTGGACATTCGAGCGTAAGGGGCCTATAGTGGAAAAAGGAATATCTTCAAATAAAAACTACACAGAAGCATTCTGTGAAACTTCTTTCTGTTCTGTGCATTCAACTAACAGAGTTGAAGCTTACTTTTGATTGAGCAGTTCTGAAACACTCTTTCTGTAGAAACTGCAAGTGGACATTCTGAGCGCCAGAGGGCCTATAGTGGAAAAAGGAATATCTACAAATAAAAACTACACAGAAGCATTCTGTGAAACTTCTTTCTGTTCTGTGCATTCAACTAACAGAGTTGAAGCTTACTTTTGATTGAGCAGTTCTGAAACACTCTTTCTGTAGAAACTGCAAGTGGACATTCGAGCGCTAAGGGCCTATAGTGGAAAAAGGAATATCTTCAAATAAAAACTACACAGAAGCATTTGTGAAACTTCTTTCTGTTCTGTGCATTCAACTAACAGAGTTGAAGCTTACTTTTGATTGAGCAGTTCTGAAACACTCTTTCTGTAGAAACTGCAAGTGACATTCGAGCGCTAAGGGCCTATAGTGGAAAAGGAATATCTTCAAATAAAAACTACACAGAAGCATTCTGTGAAACTTCTTTCTGTTCTGTGCATTCAACTAACAGAGTTGAAGCTTACTTTTGATTGAGCAGTTCTGAAACACTCTTTCTGTAGAAACTGCAAGTGGACATTCGGAGCGCTAAGTGGCCTATAGTGGAAAAAGGAATATCTTCAAATAAAAACTACACAGAAGCATTCTGAAACTTCTTTCTGTTCTGTGCATTCAACTAACAGAGTTGAAGCTTACTTTTGATTGAGCAGTTCTGAAACACTCTTTCTGTAGAAACTGCAAGTGGACATTCTGAGCGCTAAGGCCTATAGTGGAAAAAGGAATATCTTCAAATAAAAACTACACAGAAGCATTCTGTGAAACTTCTTTCTGTTCTGTGCATTCAACTAACAGAGTTGAAGCTTACTTTTGATTGAGCAGTTCTGAAACACTCTTTCTGTAGAAACTGCAAGTGGACATTCTGAGCGCTAAGGGCCTATAGTGGAAAAAGGAATATCTTCAAATAAAACTACACAGAAGCATTCTGTGAAACTTCTTTCTGTTCTGTGCATTCAACTAACAGAGTTGAAGCTTACTTTTGATTGAGCAGTTCTGAAACACTCTTTCTGTAGAAACTGCAAGTGACATTCGAGCGCTAAGGGCCTATAGTGGAAAAAGGATATCTTCAAATAAAAACTACACAGAAGCATTCTGTGAAACTTTCTGTTCTGTGCATTCAACTAACAGAGTTGAAGCTTACTTTTGATTGAGCAGTTCTGAAACACTCTTTCTGTAGAAACTGCAAGTGGACATTCTGAGCGCTAAGGGCCTATAGTGGAAAAAGGAATATCTTCAAATAAAAACTACACAGAAGCATTCTGTGAAACTTCTTTCTGTTCTGTGCATTCAACTAACAGAGTTGAAGCTTACTTTTGATTGAGCAGTTCTGAAACACTCTTTCTGTAGAAACTGCAAGTGGACATTCGAGCGCTAAGGGCCTATAGTGGAAAAAGGAATATCTTCAAATAAAAACTACACAGAAGCATTCTGTGAAACTTCTTTCTGTTCTGTGCATTCAACTAACAGAGTTGAAGCTTACTTTTGATTGAGCAGTTCTGAAACACTCTTTCTGTAGAAACTGCAAGTGACATTCTGAGCGCTAAGGGCCTATAGTGGAAAAGGAATATCTTCAAATAAAAACTACACAGAAGCATTCTGTGAAACTTCTTTCTGTTCTGTGCATTCAACTACAGAGTTGAAGCTTACTTTTGATTGAGCAGTTCTGAAACACTCTTTCTGTAGAAACTGCAAGTGGATTCGGAGCGCTAAGGGCCTATAGTGGAAAAAGGAATATCTTCAAATAAAAACTACACAGAAGCATTTTGTGAAACTTTTCTGTTCTGTGCATTAACTTAACAGAGTTGAAGCTTACTTTTGATTGAGCAGTTCTGAAACACTCTTTCTGTAGAAACTGCAAGTGACATTCTGAGCTAAGGGCCTATAGTGGAAAAAGGAATATCTCAAATAAAAACTACACAGAAGCATTCTGTGAAACTTCTTTCTGTTCTGTGCATTCAACTAACAGAGTTGAAGCTTACTTTGATTGAGCAGTTCTGAAACACTCTTTCTGTAGAAACTGCAAGTGGACATTTGAGCGCTAAGGGCCTATAGTGGAAAAAGGAATATCTTCAAATAAAAACTACACAGAAGCATTCTGTGAAACTCTTTCTGTTCTGTGCATTCAACTACAGAGTGAGAAGCTTACTTTTGATTGAGCAGTTCTGAAACACTCTTTCTGTAGAAACTGCAAGTGGACACGAGCGCTAAGGGGCCTATAGTGGAAAAAGGAATATCTTCAAATAAAAACTACACAGAAGCATTCTGTGAAACTTCTTTCTGTTCTCTCCATTCAACTAACAGAGTTGAAGCTTACTTTTGATTGAGCAGTTCTGAAACACTTTCTGTAGAAACTGCAAGTGGACATTCTGAGCGCTAAGGGGTCTATAGTGGAAAAAGGAATATCTTCAAATAAAAACTACACAGAAGCATTCTGTGAAATTTCTTTCTGTTCTGTGCATTCAACTAACAGAGTTGAAGCTTACTTTTGATTGAGCAGTTCTGAAACACTCTTTCTGTAGAAACTGCAAGTGGACATTCGGAGCGCTAAGGGCCTATAGTGGAAAAAAATATCTTCAAATAAAAACTACACAGAAGCATTCTGTGAAACTTCTTCTGTTCTGTGCATTCAACTAACAGAGTTGAAGCTTACTTTTGATTGAGCAGTTCTGAAACACTCTTTCTGTAGAAACTGCAAGTGGACATTTGAGCGCTAAGGGCCTATAGTGGAAAAAGGAATATCTTCAAATAAAAACTACACAGAAGCATTTTGTGAAACTACTTTCTGTTCTGTGCATTCAACTAACAGAGATGAAGCTTACTTTGATTGAGCAGTTCTGAAACACTCTTTCTGAAACTGCAAGTGGACATTCGGAGCGCTAAGGGCCTATAGTGGAAAAAGGAATATCTTCAAAAAAAACTACACAGAAGCATTCTGTGAAACTTCTTTCTGTTCTGTGCATTCAACTAACAGAGTTGAAGCTTACTTTTGATTGAGCAGTTCTGAAACACTCTTTCTGTAGAAACTGCAAGTGGACATTCGAGCGCTAAGGGCCTATAGTGGAAAAAGGAATATCTTCAAATAAAAACTACACAGAAGCATTTGTGAAACTTCTTTCTGTTCTGTGCATTCAACTACAGAGTTGAAGCTTACTTTTGATTGAGCAGTTCTGAAACACTCTTTCTGTAGAAACTGCAAGTGGACATTCTGAGCGCTAAGGGCCTATAGTGGAAAAAGGAATATCTTCAAATAAAAACTACACAGAAGCATTCTGTGAAACTTCTTTCTGTTCTGTGCATTCAACTAACAGAGTTGAAGCTTACTTTTGATTGAGCAGTTCTGAAACACTCTTTCTGTAGAAACTGCAAGTGGACATTCGAGCGCTAAGGGCCTATAGTGGAAAAAGGAATATCTTCAAATAAAAACTACAGAAGCATTCTGTGAAACTTCTTTCTGTTCTGTGCATTCAACTAACAGAGTTGAAGCTTACTTTTGATTGAGCAGTTCTGAAACACTCTTTCTGTAGAAACTGCAAGTGGACATTCTGAGCGCTAAGGGCCTATAGTGGAAAAAGGAATATCTTCAAATAAAAACTACACAGAAGCATTCTGTGAAACTTCTTCTGTTCTGTGCATTCAACTACAGAGTTGAAGCTTACTTTTGATTGAGCAGTTCTGAAACACTCTTTCTGTAGAAACTGCAAGTGGACTTTCGGAGCGCTAAGGGCCTATAGTGGAAAAAGGAATATCTTCAATAAAAACTACACAGAAGCATTCTGTGAAACTTCTTTCTGTTCTGTGCATTCAACTAACAGAGTTGAAGCTTACTTTGATTGAGCAGTTCTGAAACACTCTTTCTGTAGAAACTGCAAGTGGACATTCGGAGCGCAAGGGCCTATAGTGGAAAAAGGAATATCTTCAAATAAAAACTACACAGAAGCATTCTGTGAAACTTCTTTCTGTTCTGTGCATTCAAACAGAGTTGAAGCTTACTTTTGATTGAGCAGTTCTGAAACACTCTTTCTGTAGAAACTGCAAGTGGACATTCTGAGCGCTAAGGGCCTATAGTGGAAAAGGAATATCTTCAAATAAAAACTACACAGAAGCATTCGTGAAACTTTTCTGTTCTGTGCATTCAACTAACAGAGTTGAAGCTTACTTTTGATTGAGCAGTTCTGAAACACTCTTTCTGTAGAAACTGCAAGTGGACATTCGAGCGCTAAGGGCCTATAGTGGAAAAGGAATATCTTCAAATAAAAACTACACAGAAGCATTTGTGAAACTTCTTTCTGTTCTGTGCATTCAACTACAGAGTTGAAGCTTACTTTGATTGAGCAGTTCTGAAACACTCTTTCTGTAGAAACTGCAAGTGACATTCGTAGCGCTAAGGGCCTATAGTGGAAAAAGGAATATCTTCAAATAAAAACTACACAGAAGCATTCTGTGAAACTTCTTTCTGTTCTGTGCATTAACCTAACAGAGTTGAAGCTTACTTTTGATTGAGCAGTTCTGAAACACTCTTTCTGTAGAAACTGCAAGTGGACATTCTGAGCGCTAATGGGCCTATAGTGGAAAAAGGAATATCTCAAATAAAACTACACAGAAGCATTCTGTGAAACTTCTTCTGTTCTGTGCATTCAACTAACAGAGTTGAAGCTTACTTTTGATTGAGCAGTTCTGAAACACTCTTTCTGTAGAAACTGCAAGTGGATTCTGAGCGCTAAGGCCTATAGTGGAAAAAGGAATATCTTCAAATAAAAACTACACAGAAGCATTCTGTGAAACTTCTTTCTGTTCTGTGCATTCAACTAACAGAGTTGAAGCTTACTTTTGATTGAGCAGTTCTAAACACTCTTTCTGTAGAAACTGCAAGTGACATTCTGAGCGCTAAGGGCCTATAGTGGAAAAAGGAATATCTTCAAATAAAAACTACACAGAAGCATTTGTGAAACTTCTTTCTGTTCTGTGCATTAAACTTACAGAGTTGAAGCTTACTTTTGATTGAGCAGTTCTGAAACACTCTTTCTGTAGAAACTGCAAGTGGACTTTCGGAGCGCTAATGGGCCTATAGTGGAAAAAGGAATATCTTCAAATAAAAACTACACAGAAGCATTTGTGAAACTTCTTTCTGTTCTGTGCATTCAACTAACAGAGTTGAAGCTTACTTTTGATTGAGCAGTTCTGAAACACTTTCTGTAGAAACTGCAAGTGGACATTCGGAGCGCTAAGGGCCTATAGTGGAAAAAGGAATATCTTCAAATAAAAACTACACA
>NW_022097364.1:0-11207 GCF_006542625.1 Nomascus leucogenys
TAGTCGAATGCACAGAACAGAAAGAAGTTTCGCAGAATGCTTCTGTGTAGTTTTTATTTCAAGATATCCCTTTTTCCACTATAGGCCACTTAGCGCTCTGAATCTCCACTTGCAGTTGCTACAGAAAGAGTGTTACAGAACTGCTCAATCAAAAGTAAGATTCAGCTCTGTTATTTGAATGCACAGAACAGAAAGAAGTTTCACAGAATGATTCTGGGTAGTTTTTATTTGAAGATATCCCTTTTTCCACTATAGGCACTTTAGCGCTAAAAATGTCAACTAGCAGTTTCTACAGAAAGAGTGTTTCAGAACTGCTCAATCAAAAGTAAGCTTCAATTCTCTTAGTTGAATGCACAGAACAGAAAGAAGTTTCCCAGAATGCTTCTGTGTAGTTTTTATTTGAAGATATCCCTTTTTCCACTATAGGCACTTTAGCGCTAGAAATGTCAACTTGCAGTTTCTACAGAAAGAGTGTTTCAGAACTGTTCAATCAAAAGTAAGCTTCAACTCCGTTAGTTGAATGGACAGAACAGAAAGAAGTTTCACAAAATGCTTCTGTGTAGTTTTTATTTGAAGATATTCCTTTTTCCACTATAGGCCCCTTAGCGCTCCGAATGTCCACTAGCAGTTTCTACAGAAAGAGTGATTCAGAACTCCTCAATCAAAAGTATGCTTCAACTCTGATAGTTGAATGCACAGAACAGAAAGAAGTTTCACAGAATGCTTCTGTGTAGTTTTTATTTGAAGATATCTCTTTTTCCACAATAGGCCCTTTAGCGCTCGGGATGTCCACTTGCAGTTTCTATAGAAAGAGTGTTTCAGAACTACTCAATCAAAAGTATGCTTCAACTCTGTTAGTTGAATGCACAGAAGAGAAAGAAGTTTCACAGAATGCTTCTGTGTAGTTTTTATTTGAAGATAACCCTTTTTCCACAGGAGGCACTTTAGCGCAAGAAATGTCAACTTGCAGTTTCTACGGAAAGAGTGTTTCAGAACTGTTGAATCAAAAGTAAGCTTCAACTCAATTAGTTGAATGGACAGAACAGAAAGAAGTTTCACAAAATGATTCTGTGTAGTTTTTATTTGAAGATATTCCTTTTTCCACTAAAGGCCCCTTAGCGCTCCGAATGTCCACTAGCAGTTTCTACAGAAAGAGTGATTCAGAACTGCTCAATCAAAAGTATGCTTCAACTCTGTTAGTTGAATGCACAGAACAGAAAGAAGCTTCACAGAATGCTTCTGTGTAGTTTTTATTTGAAGATATCCTTTTTCCACTATACGCCCTTTAGCGCAAGGAATTTCAACTTGCAGTTTCTACAGAAAGAGTGTTTCAGAACTGCTCAATCAAAAGTAAGCTTCAATTCTCTTAGTTGAATGCACAGAACAGAAAGAAGTTTCCCAGAATGCTTCTGTGTAGTTTTTATTTGAAGATATCCCTTTTTCCACTATAGGCACTTTAGCGCTAGAAATGTCAACTTGCAGTTTCTACAGAAAGAGTGTTTCAGAACTGTTCAATCAAAAGTAAGCTTCAACTCCGTTAGTTGAATGGACAGAACAGAAAGAAGTTTCACAAAATGCTTCTGTGTAGTTTTTATTTGAAGATATTCCTTTTTCCACTATAGGCCCCTTAGTGCTCCGTATGTCCGCTTGCAGTTTCTACTGAAAGAGTGTTTCAGAACTGCTCAATCAAAAGTAAGCTTCAATCTGTTAGTTGAATGCACAGAACAGAAGAAGTTTCACAGAATGCTTCTGTGTAGTTTTTATTTGAAGATATTCCTTTTTCCACTATAGGCCCTTAGCGCTCCGAATGTCCACTAGCAGTTTCTACAGAAAGAGTGATTCAGAACTCCTCAATCAAAAGTATGCTTCAACTCTGATAGTTGAATGCACAGAACAGAAAGAAGTTTCACAGAATGCTTCTGTGTAGTTTTTATTTGAAGATATCTCTTTTTCCACAATAGGCCCTTTAGCGCTCGGGATGTCCACTTGCAGTTTCTATAGAAAGAGTGTTTCAGAACTACTCAATCAAAAGTATGCTTCAACTCTGTTAGTTGAATGCACAGAAGAGAAAGAAGTTTCACAGAATGCTTCTGTGTAGTTTTTATTTGAAGATAACCCTTTTTCCACAGGAGGCACTTTAGCGCAAGAAATGTCAACTTGCAGTTTCTACGGAAAGAGTGTTTCAGAACTGTTGAATCAAAAGTAAGCTTCAACTCAATTAGTTGAATGGACAGAACAGAAAGAAGTTTCACAAAATGATTCTGTGTAGTTTTTATTTGAAGATATTCCTTTTTCCACTAAAGGCCCCTTAGCGCTCCGAATGTCCACTAGCAGTTTCTACAGAAAGAGTGATTCAGAACTGCTCAATCAAAAGTATGCTTCAACTCTGTTAGTTGAATGCACAGAACAGAAAGAAGCTTCACAGAATGCTTCTGTGTAGTTTTTATTTGAAGATATCTCTTTTTCCACTATACGCCCTTTAGCGCAAGGAATTTCAACTTGCAGTTTCTACAGAAAGAGTGTTTCAGAACTGCTCAATCAAAAGTAAGCTTCAACACTGTTAGTTGAATGCCCAGAACAGAAAGAAGTTTCACAGAATGCTTCTGTGTAGTTTTTATTTGAAGATATCCCTTTTTCCACAATAGGCCCTTTAGCCCTAGGGATGTCCTCTTGCAGTTTATATTGAAAGAGTGTTTCAGAACTGCTCCATCAAAAGCAAGCTTCAACTCTGTTACTTGAATGCACAGAACAGAAAGAAGTTTCACAGAATGCTTCTGTGTAGTTTTTATTTGAAGATATCCCTTTTTCCACAATAGGCCATTTAGCGCTAGGGATATCCTCTTGCAGTTTATACTGAAAGAGTGTTTCAGAACTGCTCCATCAAAAGCAAGCTTCAACTCTGTTCCTTGAATGTACAGAACAGGAATTAGTTTCACAGAATGCTTCTGTGTACTTTTTATTTGAAGATATTCCTTTTTCCACTATAGGCCCCTTAGTGCTCCGTATGTCCACTTGCAGTTTCTACTGAAAGAGTGTTTCAGAACTGCTCAATCAAATGTAAGCTTCATCTCTGTTAGTTGAATGCACAGAACAGAAAGACGTTTCACAGAATGCTTCTGTGTAGTTTTTATTTGGAGATATTTCTTTTTCCACTCTAGGCCCCTCAGCGCTCAAAATGTCCACTTGCAGTTTCTACAGAAAGGGTGTTTCAGAACTGCTCAATCAAAAGTAAGCTTCAAGTCTGTTAGTTGAATGCACAGAACAGAAAGAAGTTTCACAGAATGCTTCTGTGTAGTTTTTACTTGAAGATATCCCTTTTTCCACTACAGGCACGGTAGCGCTAGAAATGTCAACTTGCAGTTTCTACAGAAAGAGTGTTTCAGAACTGTTCAATCTAAAGTAAGATTCAACTCTGTTAGTTGAATGGACAGAACAGAAAGAAGTTTCACAGAATGCTTCTGTGTAGTTTTTATTTGAAGATATTCCTTTTTCCACTATAGGCCCCTTAGCGCTCAGAGTGTCCACTAGCAGTTTCTACAGAAAGAGTGATTCAGAACTGCTCAATCAAAAGTACGTTTCAACTCTGATAGTTGAATGCACAGAAGAGAAAGAAGTTGCACAGAATGCTTCTGTGTAGTTTTTATTTGGAGATATTCCTTTTTCCACTATATGCCGCCCAGCGCTGAAAATGTAAACTTGCATTTTCTACAGAAAGGGTTTTCCAGAACTGCTCAATCAAAAGTAAGCTTCAACTCTGTTAGTCGAATGCACAGAACAGAAAGAAGTTTCGCAGAATGCTTCTGTGTAGTTTTTATTTCAAGATATCCCTTTTTCCACTATAGGCCACTTAGCGCTCTGAATCTCCACTTGCAGTTGCTACAGAAAGAGTGTTACAGAACTGCTCAATCAAAAGTAAGATTCAGCTCTGTTATTTGAATGCACAGAACAGAAAGAAGTTTCACAGAATGATTCTGGGTAGTTTTTATTTGAAGATATCCCTTTTTCCACTATAGGCACTTTAGCGCTAAAAATGTCAACTAGCAGTTTCTACAGAAAGAGTGTTTCAGAACTCCTCAATCAAAAGTAAGCTTCAATTCTCTTAGTTGAATGCACAGAACAGAAAGAAGTTTCCCAGAATGCTTCTGTGTAGTTTTTATTTGAAGATATCCCTTTTTCCACTATAGGCACTTTAGCGCTAGAAATGTCAACTTGCAGTTTCTACAGAAAGAGTGTTTCAGAACTGTTCAATCAAAAGTAAGCTTCAACTCCGTTAGTTGAATGGACAGAACAGAAAGAAGTTTCACAAAATGCTTCTGTGTAGTTTTTATTTGAAGATATTCCTTTTTCCACTATAGGCCCCTTAGTGCTCCGTATGTCCACTTGCAGTTTCTACTGAAAGAGTGTTTCAGAACTGCTCAATCAAAAGTAAGCTTCAACTCTGTTAGTTGAATGCACAGAACAGAAAGAAGTTTCACAGAATGCTTCTGTGTAGTTTTTATTTGAAGATATTCCTTTTTCCACTATAGGCACCTTAGCGCTACGAATGTCAACTAGCAGTTTCTACAGAAAGAGTGATTCAGAACTCCTCAATCAAAAGTATGCTTCAACTCTGATAGTTGAATGCACAGAACAGAAAGAAGTTTCACAGAATGCTTCTGTGTAGTTTTTATTTGAAGATATCTCTTTTTCCACAATAGGCCCTTTAGCGCTCGGGATGTCCACTTGCAGTTTCTATAGAAAGAGTGTTTCAGAACTACTCAATCAAAAGTATGCTTCAACTCTGTTAGTTGAATGCACAGAAGAGAAAGAAGTTTCACAGAATGCTTCTGTGTAGTTTTTATTTGAAGATAACCCTTTTTCCACAGGAGGCACTTTAGCGCAAGAAATGTCAACTTGCAGTTTCTACGGAAAGAGTGTTTCAGAACTGTTGAATCAAAAGTAAGCTTCAACTCAATTAGTTGAATGGACAGAACAGAAAGAAGTTTCACAAAATGATTCTGTGTAGTTTTTATTTGAAGATATTCCTTTTTCCACTAAAGGCCCCTTAGCGCTCCGAATGTCCACTAGCAGTTTCTACAGAAAGAGTGATTCAGAACTGCTCAATCAAAAGTATGCTTCAACTCTGTTAGTTGAATGCACAGAACAGAAAGAAGCTTCACAGAATGCTTCTGTGTAGTTTTTATTTGAAGATATCTCTTTTTCCACTATACGCCCTTTAGCGCAAGGAATTTCAACTTGCAGTTTCTACAGAAAGAGTGTTTCAGAACTGCTCAATCAAAAGTAAGCTTCAACACTGTTAGTTGAATGCCCAGAACAGAAAGAAGTTTCACAGAATGCTTCTGTGTAGTTTTTATTTGAAGATATCCCTTTTTCCACAATAGGCCCTTTAGCCCTAGGGATGTCCTCTTGCAGTTTATATTGAAAGAGTGTTTCAGAACTGCTCCATCAAAAGCAAGCTTCAACTCTGTTACTTGAATGCACAGAACAGAAAGAAGTTTCACAGAATGCTTCTGTGTAGTTTTTATTTGAAGATATCCCTTTTTCCACAATAGGCCATTTAGCGCTAGGGATATCCTCTTGCAGTTTATACTGAAAGAGTGTTTCAGAACTGCTCCATCAAAAGCAAGCTTCAACTCTGTTCCTTGAATGTACAGAACAGGAATTAGTTTCACAGAATGCTTCTGTGTACTTTTTATTTGAAGATATTCCTTTTTCCACTATAGGCCCCTTAGTGCTCCGTATGTCCACTTGCAGTTTCTACTGAAAGAGTGTTTCAGAACTGCTCAATCAAATGTAAGCTTCATCTCTGTTAGTTGAATGCACAGAACAGAAAGACGTTTCACAGAATGCTTCTGTGTAGTTTTTATTTGGAGATATTTCTTTTTCCACTCTAGGCCCCTCAGCGCTCAAAAGGTCCACTTGCAGTTTCTACAGAAAGGGTGTTTCAGAACTGCTCAATCAAAAGTAAGCTTCAAGTCTGTTAGTTGAATGCACAGAACAGAAAGAAGTTTCACAGAATGCTTCTGTGTAGTTTTTACTTGAAGATATCCCTTTTTCCACTACAGGCACGGTAGCGCTAGAAATGTCAACTTGCAGTTTCTACAGAAAGAGTGTTTCAGAACTGTTCAATCTAAAGTAAGATTCAACTCTGTTAGTTGAATGGACAGAACAGAAAGAAGTTTCACAGAATGCTTCTGTGTAGTTTTTATTTGAAGATATTCCTTTTTCCACTATAGGCCCCTTAGCGCTCAGAGTGTCCACTAGCAGTTTCTACAGAAAGAGTGATTCAGAACTGCTCAATCAAAAGTACGTTTCAACTCTGATAGTTGAATGCACAGAAGAGAAAGAAGTTGCACAGAATGCTTCTGTGTAGTTTTTATTTGGAGATATTCCTTTTTCCACTATATGCCGCCCAGCGCTGAAAATGTAAACTTGCATTTTCTACAGAAAGGGTTTTCCAGAACTGCTCAATCAAAAGTAAGCTTCAACTCTGTTAGTCGAATGCACAGAACAGAAAGAAGTTTCGCAGAATGCTTCTGTGTAGTTTTTATTTCAAGATATCCCTTTTTCCACTATAGGCCACTTAGCGCTCTGAATCTCCACTTGCAGTTGCTACAGAAAGAGTGTTACAGAACTGCTCAATCAAAAGTAAGATTCAGCTCTGTTATTTGAATGCACAGAACAGAAAGAAGTTTCCCAGAATGCTTCTGTGTAGTTTTTATTTGAAGATATCCCTTTTTCCACTATAGGCACTTTAGCGCTAGAAATGTCAACTTGCAGTTTCTACAGAAAGAGTGTTTCAGAACTGTTCAATCAAAAGTAAGCTTCAACTCCGTTAGTTGAATGGACAGAACAGAAAGAAGTTTCACAAAATGCTTCTGTGTAGTTTTTATTTGAAGATATTCCTTTTTCCACTATAGGCCCCTTAGTGCTCCGTATGTCCACTTGCAGTTTCTACTGAAAGAGTGTTTCAGAACTGCTCAATCAAAAGTAAGCTTCAACTCTGTTAGTTGAATGCACAGAACAGAAAGAAGTTTCACAGAATGCTTCTGTGTAGTTTTTATTTGAAGATATTCCTTTTTCCACTATAGGCCCCTTAGCGCTCCGAATGTCCACTAGCAGTTTCTACAGAAAGAGTGATTCAGAACTCCTCAATCAAAAGTATGCTTCAACTCTGATAGTTGAATGCACAGAACAGAAAGAAGTTTCACAGAATGCTTCTGTGTAGTTTTTATTTGAAGATATCTCTTTTTCCACAATAGGCCCTTTAGCGCTCGGGATGTCCACTTGCAGTTTCTATAGAAAGAGTGTTTCAGAACTACTCAATCAAAAGTATGCTTCAACTCTGTTAGTTGAATGCACAGAAGAGAAAGAAGTTTCACAGAATGCTTCTGTGTAGTTTTTATTTGAAGATAACCCTTTTTCCACAGGAGGCACTTTAGCGCAAGAAATGTCAACTTGCAGTTTCTACGGAAAGAGTGTTTCAGAACTGTTGAATCAAAAGTAAGCTTCAACTCAATTAGTTGAATGGACAGAACAGAAAGAAGTTTCACAAAATGATTCTGTGTAGTTTTTATTTGAAGATATTCCTTTTTCCACTAAAGGCCCCTTAGCGCTCCGAATGTCCACTAGCAGTTTCTACAGAAAGAGTGATTCAGAACTGCTCAATCAAAAGTATGCTTCAACTCTGTTAGTTGAATGCACAGAACAGAAAGAAGCTTCACAGAATGCTTCTGTGTAGTTTTTATTTGAAGATATCTCTTTTTCCACTATACGCCCTTTAGCGCAAGGAATTTCAACTTGCAGTTTCTACAGAAAGAGTGTTTCAGAACTGCTCAATCAAAAGTAAGCTTCAAATCTCTTAGTTGAATGCACAGAACAGAAAGAAGTTTCACAGAATGCTTCTGTGTAGTTTTTATTTGAAGATATTCCTTTTTCCACTATAGGCCCTTAGCGCTCGAATGTCCACTGCAGTTTCTACAGAAAGAGTGTTCAGAACTGCTCAATCAAAAGTAGCTTCAACTCTGTAGTTGAATGACAGAACAGAAAGAAGTTTCACAGAATGCTTCTGTGTAGTTTTTATTTGAAGATATCTCTTTTTCCACAATAGGCCCTTTAGAGCTCGGGATGTCCACTTGCAGTTTCTATAGAAAGAGTGTTTCAGAACTCTCAATCAAAAGTATGCTTCAACTCTGTTAGTTGAATGCACAGAAGAGAAAGAAGTTTCACAGAATGCTTCTGTGTAGTTTTTATTTGAAGATACCCTTTTTCCACAGAGGCATTTAGCGCAAGAAATGTCAACTTGCAGTTTCTACGGAAAGAGTGTTTCAGAACTGTTAATCAAAAGAAGCTTCAACTCATTAGTTGAATGACAGAACAGAAAGAAGTTTCACAAATGTTCTGTGTAGTTTTTATTTGAAGATATTCCTTTTTCCACTAAGGCCCCTTAGCGCTCCGAATGTCCACTGCAGTTTCTACAGAAAGAGTGTTCAGAACTGCTCAATCAAAAGTAAGCTTCAACTCTGTTAGTTGAATGCACAGAACAGAAAGAAGTTTCACAGAATGCTTCTGTGTAGTTTTTATTTGAAGATATTCCTTTTTCCACTATAGGCCCCTTAGCGCTCCGAATGTCCACTAGCAGTTTCTACAGAAAGAGTGATTCAGAACTCCTCAATCAAAAGTATGCTTCAACTCTGATAGTTGAATGCACAGAACAGAAAGAAGTTTCACAGAATGCTTCTGTGTAGTTTTTATTTGAAGATATTCCTTTTTCCACTATAGGCCCTTTAGCGCTCAGGAGATGTCCAACTTGCAGTTTCTATAGAAAGAGTGTTTCAGAACTGACTCAATCAAAAGTAATGCTTCAACTCTGTTAGTTGAATGCACAGAACAGAAAGAAGTTTCACAGAATGCTTCTGTGTAGTTTTTATTTGAAGATATCCCTTTTTCCACAAGGCACTTAGCGCAGAAATGTCAACTTGCAGTTTCTACGAAAGAGTGTTTCAGAACTGTAATCAAAAGTAAGCTTCAACTCTTAGTTGAATGACAGAACAGAAAGAAGTTTCACAAATGTTCTGTGTAGTTTTTATTTGAAGATATTCCTTTTTCCACTAAAGGCCCCTTAGCGCTCCGAATGTCCACTAGCAGTTTCTACAGAAAGAGTGATTCAGAACTGCTCAATCAAAAGTATGCTTCAACTCTGTTAGTTGAATGCACAGAACAGAAAGAAGTTTCACAGAATGCTTCTGTGTAGTTTTTATTTGAAGATATCTCTTTTTCCACTATAGGCCCTTTAGCGCAAGAATTTCAACTTGCAGTTTCTACAGAAAGAGTGTTTCAGAACTGCTCAATCAAAAGTAAGCTTCAACTCTTAGTTGAATGCACAGAACAGAAAGAAGTTTCCAGAATGCTTCTGTGTAGTTTTTATTTGAAGATATTCCTTTTTCCACTATAGGCCCCTTAGCTCCGAATGTCCACTAGCAGTTTCTACAGAAAGAGTGATTCAGAACTCCTCAATCAAAAGTATGCTTCAACTCTGATAGTTGAATGCACAGAACAGAAAGAAGTTTCACAGAATGCTTCTGTGTAGTTTTTATTTGAAGATATCTCTTTTTCCACAATAGGCCCTTTAGCGCTCGGGATGTCCACTTGCAGTTTCTATAGAAAGAGTGTTTCAGAACTACTCAATCAAAAGTATGCTTCAACTCTGTTAGTTGAATGCACAGAAGAGAAAGAAGTTTCACAGAATGCTTCTGTGTAGTTTTTATTTGAAGATAACCCTTTTTCCACAGGAGGCACTTTAGCGCAAGAAATGTCAACTTGCAGTTTCTACGGAAAGAGTGTTTCAGAACTGTTGAATCAAAAGTAAGCTTCAACTCAATTAGTTGAATGGACAGAACAGAAAGAAGTTTCACAAAATGATTCTGTGTAGTTTTTATTTGAAGATATTCCTTTTTCCACTAAAGGCCCCTTAGCGCTCCGAATGTCCACTAGCAGTTTCTACAGAAAGAGTGATTCAGAACTGCTCAATCAAAAGTATGCTTCAACTCTGTTAGTTGAATGCACAGAACAGAAAGAAGCTTCACAGAATGCTTCTGTGTAGTTTTTATTTGAAGATATCTCTTTTTCCACTATACGCCCTTTAGCGCAAGGAATTTCAACTTGCAGTTTCTACAGAAAGAGTGTTTCAGAACTGCTCAATCAAAAGTAAGCTTCAACACTGTTAGTTGAATGCCCAGAACAGAAAGAAGTTTCACAGAATGCTTCTGTGTAGTTTTTATTTGAAGATATCCCTTTTTCCACAATAGGCCCTTTAGCCCTAGGGATGTCCTCTTGCAGTTTATATTGAAAGAGTGTTTCAGAACTGCTCCATCAAAAGCAAGCTTCAACTCTGTTACTTGAATGCACAGAACAGAAAGAAGTTTCACAGAATGCTTCTGTGTAGTTTTTATTTGAAGATATCCCTTTTTCCACAATAGGCCATTTAGCGCTAGGGATATCCTCTTGCAGTTTATACTGAAAGAGTGTTTCAGAACTGCTCCATCAAAAGCAAGCTTCAACTCTGTTCCTTGAATGTACAGAACAGGAATTAGTTTCACAGAATGCTTCTGTGTACTTTTTATTTGAAGATATTCCTTTTTCCACTATAGGCCCCTTAGTGCTCCGTATGTCCACTTGCAGTTTCTACTGAAAGAGTGTTTCAGAACTGCTCAATCAAATGTAAGCTTCATCTCTGTTAGTTGAATGCACAGAACAGAAAGACGTTTCACAGAATGCTTCTGTGTAGTTTTTATTTGGAGATATTTCTTTTTCCACTCTAGGCCCCTCAGCGCTCAAAATGTCCACTTGCAGTTTCTACAGAAAGGGTGTTTCAGAACTGCTCAATCAAAAGTAAGCTTCAAGTCTGTTAGTTGAATGCACAGAACAGAAAGAAGTTTCACAGAATGCTTCTGTGTAGTTTTTACTTGAAGATATCCCTTTTTCCACTACAGGCACGGTAGCGCTAGAAATGTCAACTTGCAGTTTCTACAGAAAGAGTGTTTCAGAACTGTTCAATCTAAAGTAAGATTCAACTCTGTTAGTTGAATGGACAGAACAGAAAGAAGTTTCACAGAATGCTTCTGTGTAGTTTTTATTTGAAGATATTCCTTTTTCCACTATAGGCCCCTTAGCGCTCAGAGTTCCACTAGCAGTTTCTACAGAAAAGA
>NW_022097365.1:0-20371 GCF_006542625.1 Nomascus leucogenys
CTAGATAGAGAGATAGATAGAGAGATAGAGAGCTAGCTAGCTAGATAGATAGATAGATAGATAGATAGATAGATGATAGACAGACAGAGAAAAAAGTAGATATAGATAGAATAAATAGATGATAGATAAACACATAGGATAGATAGATAGATAGATAGATAGATAGATAGATAATAGGTAGTATATATAGATATGTAGATGTTTAATAGATACATAAAATAGGTAGATAGATAAATAGGATGGATAGATACATAATTGATAGATAACTAGGACAGATAGATACATGATAGATACATTGATACACAGGATAGATGATAGGTAGATAGATAAGATGGATAGATACATACGATGGATGGATAGATAGATAGATTAGATAGGATAGATGACAGGTAGATAGAATAAGATGGAAGATAGATAGATAGATAGATAGATAGATAGATAGATAGATAGATAGATGATAGATAGAGAAAAAATAGATATAGATAGAATAAATAGATGATAGATAAATACATAGGATAGATAGATAGATAGATAGATAGTAGATAGATAGATAGATGATAGGTAGTATATATAGACATGTAGATGTTTAATAGATACATAAAATAGGTAGATAGATAAATAGGATGGATAGATACATAATTGATAGATAACTAGGACAGATAGATACATGATAGATACATTGATACACAGGATAGACGATAGGTAGATAGATAAGATGGATAGATACATAGGATGGATGGATAGATAGATAGATTAGATAGGATAGATGGCAGGTAGATAGAATTAGATGGAAGATAGATAGACAGATAGATAGATGATAGATAGATAGATAGATAGATAGATAGATAGATAGATAGATAGATAGATGATAGAATAAGATGGATGATAGATAGTCACATAGAATAAGATGGATGATAGGTAGATGATAGAGAGAGGGATAGAAAGATAGGATAGATGATGGGTAGATGGTTAGATAAGATAGATAATAGATAGATAATAGATAGATAGATGGAATAAATATCATATAACCACATAAACAAATGTATGGAAATAAGCAAATAATCATGACTTAAATAAGATGGAAGTTTGTTTCTCTCTGATATGATAGGAAGCCAGAACAAGGGGTCCAGGTTGTTGTACAGTTTCAAGAGGTCAGGCATCTTGAATGTTTTTGCTCCACCATTTTAGTATGTGACTTTCTACTCATGGTTCAATATGGTGGCATGGTCTCCAGCCCTCACATCTTCATTGCAGCTAGCAGCAAAAGGAGAGGGAAGAGTTCACATTCACTTTTTTAAGAAATTAAAGAGATTTTTATGGTCTTAATACATTCCTACTTACTTCCCATGAGTTCACCATACAGTCACACAGAGCTGCAAGGGAGTCTAGGACAAACAGTCTCAAAAAGTAGAGGTGGACAGCTGCTCAGGGATCTCCCAAGTTCTGGTGACTCTCTCAACTCTCTGCTTCTCTCTGGGTTCCAGACTAGATTCTCTCGAAAAAGTCTTGGAACATAGGATGGAAAAAAAAATCTAGCTGCTGCAGCTATAGATTCACAGTCTGAGCTTCTCACACCACCCTCTCAGTCTTTGCTGATCAAATTCAGGGGAAGGGTTAACTAGTCTGTCTTGCACCATATGTCTATCTCTGGGATAATCTCTGCACCTGAGAAAGGCTGGCTTCTCGGAGCAGATGATTTTGTTGTTGTTGTTGTTGTTAAACTTTAAAAGATGAATCAGATGTTACAATGACTCAGGGCTGGGCAGGCAAAGTCAGGGAACTAGGAAATTGATGGTGGAGTCAGACATTGAGGTGCTGGGTGTGATGTGATGAAGTACAGACAGAGAGGCCACATCTTTCCATGTGTGAATTTATGAAAGATCTCAGACACTTAGATAAGGATCCTGAGCTGTTCTTTGCAGTTGATGAGAAACCACCAACATTTTGTGACTGGTCATGTCAACATGTATGCTTATACATATTAAATAGGTCTAAATGTGTTTAGACCTATTACCTTGGAGGCCATGCATAGGATGGATGAGAAGGGATGGCACTGAAGGTGGAAGCCTGCAGCCTCTGGCATGGGATGAATGATGGTAATGGAGTCTTTGAACCTGGAGCATGGAGTGGGAAGGAAGAAGTGAGAAGGCATTCAAAGTCACCAGTGAGGCTGGGCACCATGGCTCACACCTGTAATCCCAGCACTTTGAGAGGCCAAGACAGGCAGATCACTTGAGCTCCAGAGTTCAAGACCAGCCTGGGCAACATGAGGAGACCCCCCCATCTCTATTAAAAATAGAAAAAATAGGCTGGGCATGGTGTCTCACGCTTGTAATCCCAGCACTTTGGGAGGCCGAGGTGGGTGGATCACGAGGTCAGGAGATCAAGACCATGGTGAAACCCTGTCTCTACTAAAAATACAAAAAATTAGCCAGGCGTGGTTGTGGGTGCCTGTAGTCCCAGCTACTCGGAGAGGCTGAGGTGGGAGAATGGTGTGAACCCAGGAGGTGGAGCTTGCAGTGAGCCGAGATTGCGCCACTGCACTCCAGCCTGGGTGACAGAGCGAGACTCTGTCTCAAAAAATTAAAAAAAAAAAAATAGAAAAAATAGCCGGGAGTGGTGGTGTGTGCCTGTAGTCCTAGCTACTAGGGAAGCTGAGGTGGGAGGATCACTTAAGCCCAGGAGATGGAGGTTGCAGTGAGCTGAGATTGTGCCACTGCACTCCAGCCCAGGTGACAGAGTGAGACATTGTCTCAAACAAACAAACAAATTAAAATAACACAAACACACACAAAAAACAAAAAACAAAAATACAAAAACAAAAAAAGAGTCACCGCAGAAGCAAACTTTTGTGTCTCTTTGATGTTGAGGGAAAAATCAAAGGTGACTTCAGAGCTCTAACCTGAAAGGTTGAGTGGGAAACAAACTCCCAGTAAAAGAACATAAGTTATGTCTGAGGGAGAAAAGAAGACAAAGTTGAGTTCAGCCTTTGCTTTATTGATTCTTCTTCTGAAGGGGGTTCTTCTAAAATAAGGAGGCACATTTAGCCTTTGCTTGTTCTTCTCCTCTTCCCAAAGGGGTTCTCCTAAATGTTGGACTGAACTAGGGCTCAAACATAAGCTTCCTTTTCTCTCTGGGGGATCTCACTCAGCCCCAGGACTTGACACATCCACTCAAAATCCTAAATTCCCATCTCTGGCTTTGACATCTTTTCTCTACTTCAGATTCATGCATGTAACTGTATCCTCAACTTCTCAGCTCAGATAAATGATTAGGGTTTCCAAGTTAACCCATCCCAAACCATCTGGAAAGCCTTCACTGGATTCACCACCACCCCTGAGAAGTGTTTTGGCAGAAGATTTTGGAAACTTTGAACTCTTCTTTCTCTCATCTCCCCCTTATACAATTCATTGGCAAGTCCCTTGAATGACCTCAAACATTTGTCAAATTGGATCAGATTTTCCTGCCTTTGCTTTCTTCACCCTGATGCATGACATATGTCATATGGATCATGGCCACATCCTCTTGATTGGTCTCTTGGCTTCTGTCCTGGTTTCTGCTTTGATCTTGGAATTATTCTTAAGCAGAGAAATCTTTTAAAAATAGAGATGATTTTTAGCTTGTGGCCTCATCCCTTGCTAATGACTAAATAGCAAAGTTTCCCAAAATTTGTATGTTGAAGGCCTAACCCCTACTGGTCATGTCCCTCCAAAATGCACCATATTGAAGCCCTAATCCCCAGTGGGATGATATTAGGAGGTGAAGTCTCTGGAGGTGATGAGGTTTAGATGAGGTCATGAGGATGAGACCTTCACGATGGGATTAGTATCCTTATAAGAAGAGCAAGAGACACAAAAGCTCTCTCTCTCTCTCTCTCTTTCTCTCTCTGAAGGCACCATCTGTGAACCAGCAAGAGGACCCCCTCCAGACAATAAATCTGCCATGCCTTGATCTCGGACTTCCCCATCTCCAGAACCGTGAGAAATCAATGGCTGTTACTTAAGCCACCCAGTCTATAATTTTTGTTATGGCAACCCAAGCTGACTAAGACATCCCTCATGCCACTCAAAACCCTCCAATAATTTCACATCAAAGTCAGAATACAATCTGACTACTTCCCTACGGCTTCTTTGTAACTCTGTCCCTGGCCACTTGTTCCAACTGGGACTTGTGGTCCCAATAAAATAACGTAAATTATGTCTGAGGAAGAAAAGAAGACAAAGTTGAGTTCAGCCTTTGCTTTACTGATTCTTCTTCTGAAGGGGGTTCTTCTAAAACAAGGAGTCACGTTTAGCCTTTGCTTGTTCTTCTTTGCTGCCTCCTTGGGCATCCCCCAGTCATGCCAAATTCATTCCTGCTACAGACCTCTAGCACATTACTCCTTCTGTGAGTGTCCTGTGGCTGCCATCACCAATGATCACATTCATATTGGCTTAAAGCAACACAAATGTATTGTCTTACAGTGTTGTAGGTTTGAACCCCTCCTGGGTCTCACTGGCCTAAAACCAAGGTGTCAGCAAAACTTCCCTCTTGATGCAAGTTCTGGGGGAGAATCAGTTTACTTGCTATTTCCTGCTTCTAGAGGAATGTTTCTAGAGTATTCCTTGGCTCCTGGACCCTTCCTCAAACTTCAAAGCCAGTAGTGCAGCATCTTCTAATTTTTCTGTGACTCTGACCTTTGCTTTTGTCCTAACATCACCTCCTCTGACTCTGGCACTCCTGCCTCCCTTTTACAAAGACCCTGTGACGACCTTAGACCCACCTGGATAACCCAGGGTCATTTCATCTCATGATTCTTAAACTAATCACATCTGCAAAATCTTTTTAGCCATGACAAGTTTTTACGGATTTCTGGAATTAGGATGTGGATGGTTTTTTTTTTGAGGGGGGGAAGGGGGTGCTTACTCTGTCAACAACATGGGTATTAGGATGTAGACATCCTTGGGGCCATTATTCTGTCTACTACCTAGTATTAGGACATGGACCCTGGAATAATGGCCCTAAAGATGTCCACATACTAAGCAAAGGCTAAATGTGCCTCCTTATTTTAGAAGAACCCCCTTCAGAAGAAGAATCAATAAAGCAAAGGCTGAACTCAACTTTGTCTTCTTTTCTCCCTCAGACATAACTTATGTTCTTGGGACCATTATTCTCTGTACCACATAAGGATTAGGACGCGGGGATCTTTGGGACCATTATTCTGTCTACCTCATGGGGATCAGGATGTTGGTAACATCTTTAGGGTCATTATTCTGTCTCTCACATGGGAATTAGGACATGGACACCTTTGGGGACATTATTCTGTCTAGCATTAGATAATTAGAACTTGGACATCTTGGTGAAATCACTTTGTCTTCCTCCTTTCTTACTCTTAGAATTCTCCTAGTAACAAGCTGCTTCTTCTTCCTCAGCTTCTTCTTCCTCAGCGTTCCTATGGGGCCCCCAACACTCACCAGGCAGCTCCCTGACTGCATTACCCTAGATTGTATTTGGCCAAGATTCTCTGCTTTTTCTTGTTTCCTCCAAGCAGGATGGAAGCTTTAGAGGGCAGAGTCTTTGTTACTCTTTTTTATTCTAATTGTTTATTCTTATTTATTGACGTGTGTCCAGCTTTCAAGGCAGACTCCCAACCCATTAGGTCTTCTATATACAATTAAATTTACCTAGAAAGTATTTCCTTCTTATTTAAAGCTTTTTCAAAGTAAATTTCAAACTTGCTATATCACGTTACAAATTCACATGCCACCCATGAAGAATACATTTGCAAAATAAATGATGTCTTGAGATGAAATGAATTTTCAATGAAGATTTTAGAGACTTTTTTTTTTTTTTTTAGACGGAGTCTCACTCTGTCACCCCGGCTGGAGTGCAGTGGTGCGATCTCGGCTCACCACAACCTCTGCCTCCCGGGTTCAAGCAATTCTCTGCCTCAGCCTCCTGAGTAGATGGGATTACAGGCACCCGCCACTTTGGCCGGCTAATTTTTGTATTGTTAGTAGAGACAAGGTTTCACCTTCTTGGCCAGGCTGGTCTTGAACTCCTGACCTCAGGTAATCCACCCACCTCGGCCTCCCAAAGTGCTGGGATTACAGATGTGAGCCACCGTGCCCGGCCGAGACTCTTTTTAATACATGCTTTGGTTCTAATAAAATTCCCCCTTGAGCTGTTTGGACAGATGACAGGGAAGAAATCATTTACAATTCTCTTAACAAAACCCCCGTAAATAATAACCCATTTCCCCCCAAAATAGAAAAGGGAACTATTTCACACTGCTCTTTGAGGGAATTGAATAAATAGTAAATGAAGTGCTGTCTGTACAGGAAGCGTGGGTATTTGGCATTACATCTAGAAAAGTAAAGACATGAGTGTTTTCTTCCAAATGAATGACAGGTTTAAAAACTGTCATCACCACCCTCTGTGATTACAGGTTTTGCGTGCATTTTAACCATTGGGTGCTAGAAGCAAATTTCCATGTGAACACACCCTCTTTCTTCTTCTCCTCCCTCTCTCCTCCTTCTTTTCTCCTTCTCCTTCTTCTTCCTCTTCTTCCTCCTCTTCCTCCTCTCCTTCTTCTCCTTCTTCTCCCTCTTCTCCCTCTTCCTCTTCTTCCTCCTCTCCTTCTCCTTCTTCCTTTTCCCCTTCCCCTTCCTCCTCTTCCTTCTCCTCCTCCTCCTCCTCCTCCTCTCTCTTCTTCTTCTTCTTCTTCTCCTTCACTTCAAGTTATGAGATACCTTTGCAGAACGTGCAGGTTTGTTACATAGTTATCCATGTGCCATGGTGGTTTGCTGCACCTATCAACCCATCACCTAGGTTTTAAGCCCTGCATGCATTATGTATTTGTCCTAATGCTGTCCTTCCCCTTTCCCCCAACCCCCAGACAGACCCCGGTGTGTTATGTTCCCCTCCCTGTGTCCATGTATTCTCATTGTTCAACTCCCTCTTATGAGTGAGAACATGCAGTGTTTGGTTTTCTCTTCCTGTGTTAGTTTGCTGAGAATGATGGCTTCCAGCTTCATCCATGTCCCTGCAAAGGACATGAACTCATCCTTTTTTATGGCTGCATAGTATTCCATGGTGTCTATATGCCACATTTTCTTTATCCAGTCTATCACTGATGGGCATTTGGGTTGGTTCCAAGTCTTTGCTGCTGTAAATAGGAGCACATCCTCCTGATTCAACAATGAGATCATCGTCCACTGTTCTGTTCAGGACTACGGAAAGGTCCCAGGCTGCTAAGACAATCTCAAATTCTCTCAACACCCCACAGCTTGTCAATACTGGAGGTATTCTGGTGATTTTTTTTTTTGGAAAGTGGCTATTTATATATCACAAGGTTTCTTGATTACAAAAGCAGTCAACTGGCCAGGCACAGTGACTCACGCCTGTAATCCCAGCACTTTGGGAGGCCAAGGCAGGTGGATCACGAGGTCAGGAGATCGAGACCAGCCTGGCCAACATGGTGAAACCCTGTCTCTACTAAAAATACAAAAATTAGCCAGGCATGTTGGTGCGTGCCTGTAATCCCAACTACTTGGGAGGCTGAGGCAGGAGAATTGCTAGAACACGGGAGGTATAGGTTGCAGTGAGCAGAGATCGCTCCAGCCTGGGTGACAAAGTGAGATTCCATCTCCAAAAAACAAAAAAAGCAAAAATACAAAAAAACCAGCCAGCTCTACAAGTATAAGAAGGAAGGAACCACACCATGTCACAGTCACTCAGATGATCATTGGCTCTGAAGGAGGAACAACACTCATCTCTCTATCTACCTGCTCTCTCTCCCCATTCCTGTTACATAGATCACTTCTTACCTCCCCAGGTACCCTGGAGGGTCAGGGTCTTCCCCTCTTCCTTCTATTTAAAAAAAACAATATGAGAAAACTGCCCGACAGGTGGCTCCAAGCATCAGTGGGGTGAAGAAACAATATTCTTTGTGACACGGGTAACACCAGGAAAAAAAAAAATCAGTGTCTCTTGTCCATATGTTCTCATCATTTAGCTCTCACTTTTATTTTTAATTAATTTTTCTTTTGAGACAGAGTCTCACTCTGTCACCCAGGCTGGACTGCAGTGGCAAGATCTCGGCTCACTGTACACTCCACCTCCTGAGTTCAAGTGATTCTCCTGCCTCAACTTCCCGGGTCACTGGGATTACAGGTGTCTGCCAGCACTCCTGGCTAACTTTTGTATTTTTAGTAGACACGGGGCTTCACCATGTTGGTCAGGCTGGTCTAGAACTCCTGTCCTCAAGTGGTTTGCCCTCCTCGGCCTCTCAGAGTGCTGGGATTACAGGCATGAGCCACTGTACCCAGCCGGTAACGCTCTTTCATGTTAGAATCTTTATTTTTAAATTTATTTATTTATTTTGAGACAGAGTCCCACTCTGCCACCCAGGATGGAGTACAGCGGCACAATCTCCGCTCACTGCGAACTTCACCACCCGGGTTCAAGTGATTCTCCTGCCTCAGCATCCCCTGAGTGTCTAGGATTACAGGCAAGTGTCACCATGACCAGCTAATTTTTGTATTTTTAGTAGAAATGAGGTTTCATCATGTTGGCCAGGCTGGTCTCAAGCTCCTGACCTTAAGTGATCCACCCACCTTGGCCTCCCAATGTGATGGAATTACAGGTGTGAGCCACCATGCCCGGCTGGCTCCCACTTTTAAATGAAAACATGTGGTATTTAGTTTTCTGTTCCTGCATTGGTTTGCTAAGCATACCACAGCTCCAGCTGTGTTCCTGCAAAGGATATGAGCTCATCCTTTTTTATGGCTGCATAGTACTCCATGCATATGTGGCACATTTTCTTTAAGGGTGCAGGTTGGGAGGAGGGAAAGGATCAGAAAAAAATTACTTACTGGGTACAAAGCTTAGTACCTGGGTGACAAAATAATCTGTACAACAAACTCCTATGACATGAGTTTACCTATATAACAAACCCACACAGGTACCCCTGGACCTAAAATAAAAGTGTTTTTTGTTTGTTTGTTTTTTTGTTTTTGTTGTGTTTGTATGTTTGTTTGACACGGAGTCTCTGCCTCCGTCGCTCAGGCCAGAGTACAGTGGTGCAATCTTGGCTCACTGCAACCTCCACCTCCCAGAAAAAGAAAGCAAACACGGCACACAGCATCAGCTTTCTAGAAGAAGCTAGAGCTTCTGGTGGGTGGACCATGCTGGGACTTCTGGTGGGTAAATAATGCTGAGCTTCTGGTGGGCGGACCATGGTGGAGCCTCTGGTGCGTGGACCATGCTGAGCTTCTGGTGGGTAAGTCATGCTGAGCTTCTGGTGGGCGGGGTATCCACCCATCAGTGGGTGCCCATTGATAGTGGGGACTTCACCCCATGTCCCAGAAACCTGCAAGGAGGTCACGCGCCCCATACATTCTTTCTGGTGACTTAATGCGTCCACAGCACGCTGTGCGTTTCCCCAAAAATGACATCGGTCAATTATACTTTAAAATCAAATGCCTTCCTGATGGAAGAAACTGGAAATGTGAAAACACTTTAATTCTCAGATAATGTAATGGTTTACATCTGGGTCTCTTCAGGCGGCTGGTTCACATTGCTCCCTTCCAAGAAATGTTTGCAGTATGTGTCTCGTTTAATAATGATTTAAACACGGAAAATAAATGCTTTCCTCTTAGGTGTCCACCTGTCTATCACCCAGAGTCTGGGAGGACGGCCCTTCTTTTCAACGGCATTCACCAAGCCAGTCTCCATGAATCATTGACAAAATCCTCTAATAGTTTCCTTTTTTTTTTTTAAAACACTTAAGCTTTTTTTTTTTTTAAACAGTCCATTTTTCCCTGGAAAGCTGCGTATATATTTGTATATAATAATGTTGGAATTTCATTTATGTTTTTTATTTTTTGAGACAAAATCTCACTCTCGTCGCCCAGGCTGGAGTGCAGTGGTGTGATCTCAGCTCACTGCAAGCTCCGCCTCCCGGGTTCATGCCTTTCTCCTGCCTCAGCCACCCGAGTAGCTGGGTTGACAGGCACCTGTCACCGCACCCAGATAATTTTTTGTATTTTTTTTTTTTTAGTAGAGATGGGGTTTCACCGTGTTAGCCAGGATGGTCTTGATCTCCTGACCTTGTGATCCGCCCACCTCGGCCTCCCAAAGTGCTGGGATTACAGGTGTGAGCCACCGCGCCCAGCCTTTTTTTTTTTTTTTTTTTTTAAGAACATCCATTTGCCCCTGGAAAGCTGCATATATATTTGTATATAATAATGTTGGAATTTCATTTATTTATTTATTTATTTATTTTTTGAGACAAAAACTGGCTCTTGTCGCCCAGGCTGGAGTGCAGTGGTGTGACTTTTTTTTTGTTTTCTTTCTTCTTCTTCTTCTTCTTCTTTTTTTTTTTTTTTTTGAGACAGACTCTCACTTTGTTGCCCAGGCTGGAGTGCAGCGGTGCAGTCTCAGCTCACTGCAACCTCCACCTCCCGGGTTCAAGCAATCCTCACTCCTCAGCTTCCCAAGTAGCTGGGATGACAGGTGTGCACCACCACACCTAGTTAATTAAAAAAAAAAAAATTTGTAAAGATGATGTCTTGCCATGTTGCTGGTCTCAAGCTCTTGGGCTCAAACCTTCCACCTGCTACAGCCTCTTAAAGTGCTGGGATTGGCCAGGCGCGGTGGCTCATGCTTGTAATCCCAGCACTTTGGGAGGCCGAGGCGGGCGGATCACGAGGTCAGGAGATCGAGACCACGGTGAAACCCCGTCTCTACTAAAAATACACACACAAAAAAAAATTAGCTGGGCATGGTGGCGGGCGCCTGTAATCCCAGCTACTCGGAGAGACTGAGGCAGGAGAATGGCGTGAACCCGGGAGGCGGAGCTTGCAGTGAGCCGAGATTGGGCCACTGCACTCCAGCCTGGGTGACAGAGCAAGACTCCCTCTCAAAAAAAAAAATAAAAAGTGCTGGGATTACAGGTGTGAGCCACCTCACCTGGCCAAACACACCAGATATTTTGCATTTGCTCAATAAGGCTTCCTGGCTATTTGAGGTTTTGAACCCTACCCTCCCTCCCTTCCTCCCTCCCTCCCTCTCTTCTGCCAGTCCCCCAGTTTCTGTTGTTCCCATGTTTATATCCACGTATACCCAACGCTTAGCTCCCACTTATAAGTTGAGAACACGCAGGATTTGTTTCTCTGTTCCTGTGATAATTACCTTAGGATAATATTCCCCAGCTACATCCAGGTTGCTGCAAAGGAAATGATTTTTTTTTTTTTATTGTACTTTAGGTTTTAGGGTACGTGTGCACAATGTGCAGGTTTGTTACATATGTATCCATGTGCCATGTTGATTTCCTGCCCCCATTAACTCGTCATTTAGCATTAGGTATATCTCCTAATGCTGTCCCTCCCCCTCCCCCCACCCCACAACAGTCCCCGGAGTGTGATGTTCCCCTTCCTGTGTCCATGAGTTCTCATTGTTCAATTCCCACCTATGAGTGAGAACATGCAGTGTTTGGTTTTTTGTCCTTGCAATAGTTTACTGAGAATGATGGTTTCCAGTTTCATCCATGTCCCTACAAAGGACATGAACTCATCCTTTTTTATGGCTGCATAGTATTCCATGGTGTACATGTGCCACATTTTCTTAATCCAGTCTATCGTTGTTGGACATTTGGGTTGGTTCCAACTCTTTGCTATTGTGAATAGTGCCACAATAAACATACGTGTGCATGTGTCTCTATAGCAGCATGATTTATAGTCAAAGGAAATGATTTCTGACGTCCTTATAGCGTATTCCATGGCGAAGTGACGTATTTCAAAGTACTTCAGTGATATAATTCACACCAATACATCAATAACAAGATAAATAAATAACCTAAGGCATTGTTTTTGCTGTTCACCGTGGAAGTAACAGGCCCATCCAATGTGGCTGTAATTTTTCTCTCCCAGTTTGCTGAGCAGACAGGCCCAGCTTTTTCCAATGTGACTTGGGGTAAATTCACCTGGCTGGTCAGCTCGAGATACAGAGATTAACTTCCTCCGGTCCTGTGCACAGACACAGCTGAGGATAAGACACCACCTTTACTTTAAGGGCACAAGACACGCAGAAATGAACAGGTAGCATTCCGTGGGAGGAAATATCCTCAGGACCTGTGTGTGTGTGTGTGTGTGTGTGTGTGTGTGACTGAGTCTCGCTCTGTCACCCAGGCTGGCGTGCAGGAGTATGATCTCGGCTCACTGCAACCTCCGCCTCCTGGGTTCAAGCAATTCTCCTGCCTCAGCCTCCCAAGTAGCTGGATTGACAGGCACCTGCCACCATGCCTGGCTAATTTTTTGTATATATATTTTTTTAATAGAGATGGGGTTTCACCATGTTAGCCAGGATGGTCTCGATCTCCTGACCTCATGATCCACCCACCTCGGCCTCCCAAAGTGCTGGGATGGCAGGCGTGAGCCACCGCGCCTGGTCTATTTATTTATTTTTGAGACAGAGTCTCACTCTCTTGCCCAGGCTGGAGTGCAGTGGCATGATCTTGGCTTAGTGCAACCTCCACCTCCCGGGTTCAAGTGATTCTCCTGCCTCAGCCTCCCAAGTAGCTGGGATGACAGGCATCCACCACCACACCCAGCTAATTTTTGTATTTTTAGTAGAGACAGGGTTTCACCATATTGGCCAGGCTGGTCTCGAACTCCTGACCTTAGGTGATCCGCCCTCAGGACTTTTAAATAACAGAATCCCCCTCAAAAAGCACCAGCCACTGTCTCTATAACTGGTCCACAGCGTCTGTTTGGGATGATTTTAAAACCCAGTACAGCGAGCACCGGGCGTGGTGGCTCACGCCTGTAATCCCAGCACTTTGGGAGGCCGAGGCAGGTGGATCACGAGGTCAGGAGATCAAGACCATCCTGGCTAACACAGTGAAACCCCGTCTGTACTAAAAAAAAAAATACAAAAAATTATCCAGGCATGGTGGCAGGTGCCTGTCAACCCAGCTACTCGGGAGGCTGAGGCAGGAGAATTTCTTGAACCCGGGAGGTGGAGGTTGCACTGAGCCGAGATCTGGCCACTGCACTCCAGCCTGGGCGAGAGAGCGAGACGCCGTCTCAAAAATAAATAAATAACAATAACTAAATAAATAAACAACAATAACTAAATAAATAAACACAGCAGAGATGCTCCGAGAAGGCCAAGACTAGGCCTTCCCTCCTCGGGGGACACGTGGGCAGAGGCTGAACCGAGAAGGCCCCCAGCCGTTGCATTGTGAGTAATTTCCGAGCGTGCAATTATGAAGAACCGGAATGCAACAGCTCCCCAAGGCACCCCCGGATTCCCGCAGCGTGCACGTAATTGCAGCCAGACAGTAACCTCGCTGTGGCCTGTGTCCCAGCCCTAACCCCGCACCCCGCTTGGCGCTCCCACATATGGGACAATTTTCCAAGCTGATTGCTGGAAACTGATGAAGGGAAGTTATGTGGCCTCTTGTGACAGGCGGTCCCACAGCTGCTCTGGTCGGAAAGAGAGAGAGAGAGAGACAGAGAGAGAGAGGGGAGAGTGAGAGAGGGAAAGAGAGAGAGAGAGAGACAGAGAGAGAGAGGGGAGAGTGAGAGAGGGAGAGAGAGAGACGGGGGGAGAGAGAGGGTAGAGAGAGAGAAGGGGGAGAGAGAGAGGAGAGAGAGAGACAGAAAGAGAGGGGAGAGAGAGGGGAGAGAGACAGAGAGAGAGATAGAGAGAGAGAGGGGAGAGTGAGAGAGGGAGAGAGAGAGACAGAGAGACAGAGAGAGAGACGGGGGGAGAGAGAGAGGGTAGAGAGAGAGAAGGGGGAGCGAGAGAGGAGAGAGAGAGACAGAAAGAGAGGGGAGAGAGAGGGGAGAGAGACAGAGAGATAGAGAGATAGAGAGAGAGAGGAGAGAGAGGAGAGAGAGAGAGAGGAGAGAGAGGGGAGAGAGACAGAGAGAGGGGAGAGAGAGAGCGGAGAGAGAGGGGAGAGAGAGAGAGGGGAGAGAGAGAGACAGAGACAGAGAGAGGGGAGAGAGAGAGACAGAGAGAGACAGAGAGAGGGGAGAGAGAGAGAGGGGAAAGACAGAGACAGAGAGAAGAGGAGAGAGATGGGAGAGAGAGAAAGGGGAGAGAGACAGAGAGAGAGGGGAGAGAGAGAGAGGAGAGAGACAGAGAGAGAGAGACAGAGAAAGGGGAGAGAGAGAGGAGAGAGAGGGGAGTGGGGAGAGAGAGGGGGAGTGGGGAGAGAGAGGGGGAGTGGGGAGAGAGAGAGAGCGGAGAGAGAGGAGAGGAGAGAGAGAGAGGAGAGGGGAGAGACAGAGACAGAGAGAGAGAGGAGAGAGACGGGAGAGAGAGAGAGAGAGAGAGAGATAGAGGGGGGAGGGGGGAGAGAGGGGAGAGAGAGAGAGAGAGAGACAGCTTCCCTGGAAGATATTTTCTCTCTGCTCCAATTACAGGGCATCTTTTGGAAGAAAAGGGATCACGCTGGTGGTTTTGCAGAAGGAAGGGGCCACAGTTGAGGAAGAGGAAGATGTCACTTTGGCAACTCATTGTCAATTTCTCCAAAAATCAGGGAGGTGGGGAGCTGGAGTCGGGGAGGGAGGAGAGGAAGAAGCACCAGCCACACCCACGGAGGGAAGCATCTCTCCTCTCTTCCTTGCCATCTGCCTCACCGTGACCCCATCCCTTGATTTTGTCTTTGCAGAGGGACATCCTGCCTTTGTCCACAGCTGTTTCTCTCTCTCTTTTTTTGAGAGACAATCTTGCTCCACCACCCAGACTGGAGTGCAATGCAGCAATCATAGCTCACTGCAACCTCAAGCTCCCGGACTCAAGCCATCCTCCCCCCTCAGCCTCCCCAATAGCCAGGACCACAGAAGCAGCCATGCCCTGTTAATTTTTAAACATGTTTTGGAGAGATGGGGTCTCACTATGTTGCCCAGAGCACCACCATGCCCCATTAATTAAAAAAAAAATTTGTAGAGATGGAGTCTTGCTATGTTGCCCAAGCTGGTCTCAAACCTACAGCACCACCGTGCCCCATTAATTTAAAAAAAAAATTTGCAGAGATGGGGTCTTGCTATGTTGCCCAGGCTGGTCTCAAACTCCTGCGCTCCAGCGATCCTCCCGCCTCAGTCACCCAAGTAGTGAGACCACAGGAACACACCACCATGTCCCATTCGTTAAAAAGAAAAAAATTGGGGCCGGGCACAGTGGCTCACGCCTGTAATCCCAGCACTTTGGGAGGCCGAGGCGGGCGGATCACGAGGTCAGGAGATCGAGACCATCCTGGCTAACACGGTGAAACCCCGTCTCTACTAAAAATACAAAAATTAGCCGGGGGTGGTGGCGGGCGCCTGTAGTCCCAGCTACTGGGGAGGCTGGGGCAGGAGAATGGCGTGAACCCGGGAGGCAGAGCTTGCAGTGAGCCGAGATTGAGTCACTGCACTCCAGCCTGGGCGACAGAGTGAGACTCCATCTCAAAAAAAAAAAATTTGGAGAGATAGGGCCTCACTATATTGCCCAGGCTGGTCTCAAACTCCTGGGCTCCAGCGATCCTTCTACCTTTATTTTATGGGGAGAAATACGCAACTTTTCCATAGTGCTTTTGTTTTAAAATGCAGCTTGGTCCTCAGACCATGAGAGGCAGGCATTTTACAGAAGAGACATCAGAACTTTCTAGAAGGTGGGTGATTTTTCAGTGGATATTCAGAAAATAAGTTGCAAAACCGAGGAAATGGCAAGTTCTGAGCCTAAATTCAAGGGTTGGCCGGGCACAGTGGCTCAGGTCTGTCATCCCAACACTTTGGGAGGCCGAGGCGGGCGGATCACCTGAGGTCAGGAGTTCGAGACCAGCCTGACCAACATGGTGAAAACCCGTCTCTACTAAAAATACCAAAATTAGCCAGACATGGTGGTGGGTGCCTGTAATCCCAGCTACTCAAGAGGCTGAGGCAGGAGAATTGCTTGAACCCGGGAGGCAGAGGTTGCGGTGAGCCGAGATTGTGCCAATGCACTCCAGCCTGGGAGACAGAGCGAGACTCCATCTCCAATACATACATACATACGTACATACATACATACATACATAAAATTAAGAGTTTTTCAGCCATGCCGTCCCCGGTCCCCAAACCCTTAACTTTTTGAGTTTCATAGAAAGTGCTAGGATTTACAAGGATGCCACTACCCTCGCCAGCCCACTAAGAAGAAAGTGAGATGCTACCTGTTATGGTCATCGGAGCGCACCTTGCCACCCTCCTCAATGGGCACCGGTGAGGAGTGTGATGGGTGCTTGGAGTCCCCGTGGGTTCTGGGATTCTGAGCTGTCACAGCGATAAGCCAGGGTCGATGGTTTCCTGAGAAGTTTTGCAGCCTCAGCCCTTGGATTCATTCCTCAACATTCGTGAAGCAAAACAGACTTTTCAAAACGTGTTTAAAACAATTAGCATGTTTACCCAAACAAAGGTTAAGCCTGCAACAGAAAAGGGTCTATAAATGCAATCAAGCATTGCAGCTTTTACAGTTTTCCATGAATCCTTCAAAGCTCATCGTCTTCTTTTTTTTTTTTTTTTTTTTTTTTGAGATGGAGTCTTGCTCTGTCACCCAGGCTGGAGAGCAATGGCGTGATCTTGGCTCACTGCAAGCTCCCCCTCCTGGGTTCAAGCAGTTCTCCTGCCTCAGCCTCCCGAGTAGCTGGGATTACAGGCACCTGCCACCACCCCCGGCTAATTTTTTGTATCTTTAGTAAAGATGGGGTTTCACCATGTTGGCCAGGCTGGTGTTGAACTCCTGACCTCAGGTGATCCACCTGCCTCGGCCACCCAGAGTGCTGGGATTACAGACGTAAGTCACCGTGCCCAGCCTCAAAGCTCATCTTCTAAGGCATGTAGAAACTCAGTCAGCTCCACAGATCTGAGGTCTAAATCAGCAGTGCAACCTTGCTTATGGAGACACGGGCAGGCAGGGAGAACAGGGTCTCTGCCCAGGCCACCAAGGAGGAGGCAACATGCCAGGTGGAGAAGGGGTTGCCCCAAGCCCCAGGTTGACATGGAAGTTGGGAACAGCCAAGCAGAGAATCTCAGGATCTCCGTGGAGGCTAAAAACCTTTCACTGGAGATTCAACTTTTGCAGTAAGCAGAGCTGGGTTACATAAGTGCCTAATTAAGACCCTTGGAAATAATTATATAGGACAAAGAGGAGTTGATGGTGAAGATGTGAGATTCTAAGCTGTGATGATAACTTACCACATGAGAGGATCAAGACCCACCGATGAACTCCTGGTAGTAGAGAGAGGATAGGCAGATAGATAGATAGATAGATAGACAGATAGATAGATGACAGATAGATAATTGATACATAGATTATAGATTCAATAGATAAATACACAGAGCATACATTAGATAGATAAATGGATAGATGGATGAATGGATAGACAGATAGATATATCAATAGATAGGTAGGTGGATAGATAGATAATTGATACGTATATTATAGATTCAATAGATAAATACATAGATAGATAATACATTAGATAGATGAATGGATAGATAGACACAGACATGATAGATAGATAGATAGATAGATAGATAGATAGATAGATAGATAGATGGTCTTCATGTGAAGACAAGCTGTTTCTTCCTTCTGGAAGATTCATTTGGAAGGCACCATCTTGGAGGCAAAGAACAGCCCTCATCAGGGCTGTTTATCTATCCATAGATCCTATCTATAGATAGGTAGGTGGATAGATGGATACATAGATGATTGATTGATTGATAGATGATAGGTAAATGATAGATGATGAATATATAGATAGATGATTGATATATAGATGATAGATGATTGATAGAAAGATGATAGATGTTAGATATATAGATAGATAGATAGTAGATAGATCAATAGATCGATAGATGATAGATAGGTAATAGACAGATAGGAACTCTCCAGTCAGCCTAGACTTAGATAGTCAAGGTCCCATCTGTGGAGTTCCCAGGTGAACGTCATCTCTATTAGCCATTGAGTCCACGTAAATCATGTATCTGCATCTGCCTGGATTTGTTTTCACTGCTAGAACAGGATCCCTGAAACTGTGGGGTTTATAAAGAGCAGAGATGTATTTACTCCTGGTTCTGGAGGCGGAGAAGTCCAAGATGGAGGCACCAGCAGATTCCATATCTGATGAGGGCTGTTCTCTGCCTCCAAGATGGCGCCTTCCTGCTGAATCTTCCAGAAGGAAGAAACCCCTTGTCCTTACATGAAGACCAAGGCACCAGAAGATTCCATACCTGATGAGGGCTGTTCTTTGCCTCCAAGATGGCACCTTCCTGCTAAATCTCCAGAAGGAAGAAACACTTTGTCCTTACATGAAGACCAGGGCACCAGAAGATTCCGTATGTGATGAGTGCTGTTCTCTGCCTCCAAGATGGCGCCTTCCTGATGAATCTTCCAGAAGGAAGAAACACCTTGTCCTTACATGGTAAAGGTGGAAGACCAAGGGAACTGAATGCTACAGGAAGCCTGTTCCCTCCTTCCTTTCTTTTCTTTCTTTCTTTCTTTCTTTCTTTCTTTCTTTCTTTCTTTCTTTCTTTTTCTCTTTGTTTCTTTTTCTTTTTCTTTCTTTTCTTTCTTTCCTTCCTTCCTTCTTCCTTCTTTTCTTTTCTTTTCTTTTCTTTCCTTTTTTTCGAGACAGAGTCTTGCTCTGTCACCCAGGCTGGAGTGCAGTGGTGTGATCTCAGTTCACTGCAACCTCCACCTCCCAGGTTGAAACAATTCTCCTGCCTCAGCTTCCCGAGTGGCTGGGATTACAGGTGCCCGCCACCACACCCAGCTAATTTTTGTATTTTTAGCAGAGATGGGGTTTCACCATGTTGGCCAGGCTGGTCTTGAACTCCTGACCTCGTGATCCACCTGCCTCAGCCTCCCAAAATGCTGGGATTACAGGCGTGAGCCACTGCGTCCAGCCAGGAAGTCTCTTTCATAAGGGGCCTCAAGCCCATTCATAAGAAAGGTGCCTCCATGCCCTGATCACCCGTTTTTTAAATTCATGTTATGTTATGTTATTTTGTTTTTTTTTTTTTTTTATTTTTTTGACACAAGGTCTGGCTATATCACCCAGGCTGGAGTGAAGTGGTATCATCTCAGCTTACTACAACCTCTGCCTACTGGGCTCAAACGATCCTCCCACCTCAGCCTCCCAGGTAGCTAGGACTACAGGCATGCACCACCATGCCCAGCTCACTTTTGTACTTTTTATAGAGACAGGGGGTTCGCCATGTTGCCCAGGCTGGTCTCAAACTCATGAGCTCAGGCAATCTGCTTTCTCCAACTCCCAAAGTCCTGGGATTACAGGCCTGAGCCACTGTGAAGCCCCCTTTTTAAAATTTTAATTTAATTTTTATTTATTTTTTATGTATTTATTTATTATTATTATATTGAGACAAAGTCTCGCTCTGTTGCCCAGGCTTGAGTGCATTGTCATGATCTCAGCTCACTGCAGCCTCCACCACCTGGGTTCAAGCAATTCTCCTGCCTCAGGCTCCCGAGTAGCTGGGATTACAGATACCCACCACCGCGCCCAGCTAATTTTTGTATTTTTAGTAGAGACGGGGTTTCACCACGTTGATCAGGCTGGTCTCGAACTTCTGACCTCCGGTGATCCACCCGCCTCGGCCTCCCAAAGTGCTGGGATGACAGGCGTGAGCCACTGCACCTGGCCCCTTACAGTTCGTTTTAACTCACTTCTAAAAGAAACCATCTCAGCCGCTTTTACACATCTGCAGCCGAGACGAGTGTGGGGCACAGGTTTCCCTGGTGACCCAGGGAAGGGATCAAGTTGGTAAGTGTCCACTTTGCAACACCAGCGTGTACCAGGTACTGTAAGGCAGAAGGTCAAACCCATGCGTGACTTTCCTTGGCTTTTTTTTTTTTTTAAATAAATCTCTGTTCAAAAAATAAACTTAACACGTTTTTCTGGAGCAGCCTGAGCCTGTTCCCAATTTCTTGTCCAAACAATGAAAAATATACAAGTGCGTTATTTTAAGGGTGACTGTAGCTGACCTTTCCGGGGGGAGAAAAACGGCACCCGCGTGGAGCCTGAAGCGTGTTCCGAGCGTTTGATGGTGTTTGATGTTAAGGCAGAGGCCACCTGGGTCGGCCTGTCATCGAATGACATTTTCACACCAGTCTCCAAAACAGGAGATCTGGAAAATCTGACATGCAAGATTTTAGATCTTGGCTTAGAAAAATAGACATTCCAAGATGCCTGAAGTGTTTAAGTGGCTAATGCTAATTGGATAGTGTTCACGGTGGAGGTAATGGATCCCAAATTGAAATGGGAGATTAGATGATTAGACGTATTCTCCAGACGCTTTTACAAAAACAATTATGTGTGTGCGTGTGTGTGTGGAGAGAGAGA
>NW_022097366.1:0-19460 GCF_006542625.1 Nomascus leucogenys
GAGCAGTTCTGAAACCCTCTTTCTGTAGAAAATGCAATTGGACATTCAGGGCGCTAAGAGGCCTATAGTGGAAAAGGAATATTTTCAAATAAAAACTGCACAGAAGAAATCTGTGAAACTTCTTACTGTTCTGTGCATTCAGCTAACAGAGTTGAACCTCAGTTTTGATTGAGCAGTTCTGAAACCCTCTTTCTGTAGAAAATACAAGTGGACATTCAGGGCGCTAAGAGTACTATAGTGGAAAAAGGAAAAAGTTCACATAAAAACTACACAGAAGCTATCTGTGAAACTTCTCTCTGTTCTGTGCATTCAACTAACGGATTTGAACCTTACTTTTGATTGAGAAGTTCTGAAACACTCTTTCTGTAGAAAATGCAAGTGGACCTTCGGAGCGCTAAGAGGCCTACAGCGGAAAAAGTAATACCTTCAAATACAAACTTCACAGAAGCATTCTGTGAAATTTCTTTCTGTTCTTTGCATTCATCTAACAGAGTTGAACCTTACTTTTGATTGAGCACTTCTGAAACACCCTTTCTATAGAAAATGCAATTGGACATTCAGGGAGCTAAGAGGCCTATAGTGGAAAAAGGAATATTTTCAAATAAAAACTGCACAGAAGCAATCTGCGAAACTTCTTACTGTTCTGTTCATTCAACTAACATAGTTGAACGGTAGTTTTTATTGAGCAGTTCTGAAACACTCTTTCTGTAGAAAATGCAAGTGGACATTCAGGGCGCTGAGAGGCCTATAGTGGGAAAAGGAATATCTTCAAATAAAAACCACACAGAAGCAATCTGTGAAACTTCTTACTGTTCTGTGCATTCAACTAACCGAGTTGAACCTTAGTTATTATTGAGCAGTTCTGAAACACTCTTTCTGTAGAAAATGCAAGTGAACATTCAGGGCGCTAAGAGTCCTATAGCGGAAAAATGAATATGTTCAAATAAAAACTACACAGAAGCAATCTGTGAAACTTTTTACTGTTCTGTGCATTCAACTAACAGAGTTGAACCTTAGTTTATATTGAGCAGTTATGAAACACTCTTTCTGCAGAAAATGCAAGTGAACATTCAGGGCGCTAAGAGGCCTATAGTTGAAAAAGGTATATGTTCAAATAAAAACTACAAAGAAGCTATCTGTGAAACTTCTTACAGTTCTGTGCATTCAACTAACAGAGTTCAACCTTACTTTTGATTGAGCAGTTCTGAAACACCCTTTCTGTAGAAAATGCAAGTGGACATTCAGGGCGCTAAGAGGCCTATGGTGGAAAAAGGAATACCTTCAAATAAAAACTACACAGAAGCAATCTGTGAAACTTCTTACGGTTCTGTTCTTTAAACTAACACAGTTGAACCTTAATTTTGATTGAACAGTTCTGAAACACTCTTTCTGTAGAAAATGCAAGTGGACCTTCGGAGCGCTAAGAGGCCTATAGCGGAAAAAGTAATACCTTCAAATAAAAACTACACAGAAGCATTCTGTGAAACTTCTTTCTGTTCTGTGCTTTCAACTAACAGAGTTTAACCTTACTTTTGATTGAGCAGTTCTGAAACCCTCTTTCTGTAGAAAATGCAATTGGACATTCAGGGCGCTAAGAGGCCTATAGTGGAAAAGGAATATTTTCAAATAAAAACTGCACAGAAGAAATCTGTGAAACTTCTTACTGTTCTGTGCATTCAGCTAACAGAGTTGAACCTCAGTTTTGATTGAGCAGTTCTGAAACCCTCTTTCTGTAGAAAATACAAGTGGACATTCAGGGCGCTAAGAGTACTATAGTGGAAAAAGGAAAAAGTTCACATAAAAACTACACAGAAGCTATCTGTGAAACTTCTCTCTGTTCTGTGCATTCAACTAACGGATTTGAACCTTACTTTTGATTGAGAAGTTCTGAAACACTCTTTCTGTAGAAAATGCAAGTGGACCTTCGGAGCGCTAAGAGGCCTACAGCGGAAAAAGTAATACCTTCAAATACAAACTTCACAGAAGCATTCTGTGAAATTTCTTTCTGTTCTTTGCATTCATCTAACAGAGTTGAACCTTACTTTTGATTGAGCACTTCTGAAACACCCTTTCTATAGAAAATGCAATTGGACATTCAGGGAGCTAAGAGGCCTATAGTGGAAAAAGGAATATTTTCAAATAAAAACTGCACAGAAGCAATCTGCGAAACTTCTTACTGTTCTGTTCATTCAACTAACATAGTTGAACGGTAGTTTTTATTGAGCAGTTCTGAAACACTCTTTCTGTACATTCAGGGCGCTGAGAGGCCTATAGTGGGAAAAGGAATATCTTCAAATAAAAACCACACAGAAGCAATCTGTGAAACTTCTTACTGTTCTGTGCATTCAACTAACCGAGTTGAACCTTAGTTATTATTGAGCAGTTCTGAAACACTCTTTCTGTAGAAAATGCAAGTGAACATTCAGGGCGCTAAGAGTCCTATAGCGGAAAAATGAATATGTTCAAATAAAAACTACACAGAAGCAATCTGTGAAACTTTTTACTGTTCTGTGCATTCAACTAACAGAGTTGAACCTTAGTTTATATTGAGCAGTTATGAAACACTCTTTCTGCAGAAAATGCAAGTGAACATTCAGGGCGCTAAGAGGCCTATAGTTGAAAAAGGTATATGTTCAAATAAAAACTACAAAGAAGCTATCTGTGAAACTTCTTACAGTTCTGTGCATTCAACTAACAGAGTTCAACCTTACTTTTGATTGAGCAGTTCTGAAACACCCTTTCTGTAGAAAATGCAAGTGGACATTCAGGGCGCTAAGAGGCCTATGGTGGAAAAAGGAATACCTTCAAATAAAAACTACACAGAAGCAATCTGTGAAACTTCTTACGGTTCTGTTCTTTAAACTAACACAGTTGAACCTTAATTTTGATTGAACAGTTCTGAAACACTCTTTCTGTAGAAAATGCAAGTGGACCTTCGGAGCGCTAAGAGGCCTATAGCGGAAAAAGTAATACCTTCAAATAAAAACTACACAGAAGCATTCTGTGAAACTTCTTTCTGTTCTGTGCTTTCAACTAACAGAGTTTAACCTTACTTTTGATTGAGCAGTTCTGAAACCCTCTTTCTGTAGAAAATGCAATTGGACATTCAGGGCGCTAAGAGGCCTATAGTGGAAAAGGAATATTTTCAAATAAAAACTGCACAGAAGAAATCTGTGAAACTTCTTACTGTTCTGTGCATTCAGCTAACAGAGTTGAACCTCAGTTTTGATTGAGCAGTTCTGAAACCCTCTTTCTGTAGAAAATACAAGTGGACATTCAGGGCGCTAAGAGTACTATAGTGGAAAAAGGAAAAAGTTCACATAAAAACTACACAGAAGCTATCTGTGAAACTTCTCTCTGTTCTGTGCATTCAACTAACGGATTTGAACCTTACTTTTGATTGAGAAGTTCTGAAACACTCTTTCTGTAGAAAATGCAAGTGGACCTTCGGAGCGCTAAGAGGCCTACAGCGGAAAAAGTAATACCTTCAAATACAAACTTCACAGAAGCATTCTGTGAAATTTCTTTCTGTTCTTTGCATTCATCTAACAGAGTTGAACCTTACTTTTGATTGAGCACTTCTGAAACACCCTTTCTATAGAAAATGCAATTGGACATTCAGGGAGCTAAGAGGCCTATAGTGGAAAAAGGAATATTTTCAAATAAAAACTGCACAGAAGCAATCTGCGAAACTTCTTACTGTTCTGTTCATTCAACTAACATAGTTGAACGGTAGTTTTTATTGAGCAGTTCTGAAACACTCTTTCTGTAGAAAATGCAAGTGGACATTCAGGGCGCTGAGAGGCCTATAGTGGGAAAAGGAATATCTTCAAATAAAAACCACACAGAAGCAATCTGTGAAACTTCTTACTGTTCTGTGCATTCAACTAACCGAGTTGAACCTTAGTTATTATTGAGCAGTTCTGAAACACTCTTTCTGTAGAAAATGCAAGTGAACATTCAGGGCGCTAAGAGTCCTATAGCGGAAAAATGAATATGTTCAAATAAAAACTACACAGAAGCAATCTGTGAAACTTTTTACTGTTCTGTGCATTCAACTAACAGAGTTGAACCTTAGTTTATATTGAGCAGTTATGAAACACTCTTTCTGCAGAAAATGCAAGTGAACATTCAGGGCGCTAAGAGGCCTATAGTTGAAAAAGGTATATGTTCAAATAAAAACTACAAAGAAGCTATCTGTGAAACTTCTTACAGTTCTGTGCATTCAACTAACAGAGTTCAACCTTACTTTTGATTGAGCAGTTCTGAAACACCCTTTCTGTAGAAAATGCAAGTGGACATTCAGGGCGCTAAGAGGCCTATGGTGGAAAAAGGAATACCTTCAAATAAAAACTACACAGAAGCAATCTGTGAAACTTCTTACGGTTCTGTTCTTTAAACTAACACAGTTGAACCTTAATTTTGATTGAACAGTTCTGAAACACTCTTTCTGTAGAAAATGCAAGTGGACCTTCGGAGCGCTAAGAGGCCTATAGCGGAAAAAGTAATACCTTCAAATAAAAACTACACAGAAGCATTCTGTGAAACTTCTTTCTGTTCTGTGCTTTCAACTAACAGAGTTTAACCTTACTTTTGATTGAGCAGTTCTGAAACCCTCTTTCTGTAGAAAATGCAATTGGACATTCAGGGCGCTAAGAGGCCTATAGTGGAAAAGGAATATTTTCAAATAAAAACTGCACAGAAGAAATCTGTGAAACTTCTTACTGTTCTGTGCATTCAGCTAACAGAGTTGAACCTCAGTTTTGATTGAGCAGTTCTGAAACCCTCTTTCTGTAGAAAATACAAGTGGACATTCAGGGCGCTAAGAGTACTATAGTGGAAAAAGGAAAAAGTTCACATAAAAACTACACAGAAGCTATCTGTGAAACTTCTCTCTGTTCTGTGCATTCAACTAACGGATTTGAACCTTACTTTTGATTGAGAAGTTCTGAAACACTCTTTCTGTAGAAAATGCAAGTGGACCTTCGGAGCGCTAAGAGGCCTACAGCGGAAAAAGTAATACCTTCAAATACAAACTTCACAGAAGCATTCTGTGAAATTTCTTTCTGTTCTTTGCATTCATCTAACAGAGTTGAACCTTACTTTTGATTGAGCACTTCTGAAACACCCTTTCTATAGAAAATGCAATTGGACATTCAGGGAGCTAAGAGGCCTATAGTGGAAAAAGGAATATTTTCAAATAAAAACTGCACAGAAGCAATCTGCGAAACTTCTTACTGTTCTGTTCATTCAACTAACATAGTTGAACGGTAGTTTTTATTGAGCAGTTCTGAAACACTCTTTCTGTAGAAAATGCAAGTGGACATTCAGGGCGCTGAGAGGCCTATAGTGGGAAAAGGAATATCTTCAAATAAAAACCACACAGAAGCAATCTGTGAAACTTCTTACTGTTCTGTGCATTCAACTAACCGAGTTGAACCTTAGTTATTATTGAGCAGTTCTGAAACACTCTTTCTGTAGAAAATGCAAGTGAACATTCAGGGCGCTAAGAGTCCTATAGCGGAAAAATGAATATGTTCAAATAAAAACTACACAGAAGCAATCTGTGAAACTTTTTACTGTTCTGTGCATTCAACTAACAGAGTTGAACCTTAGTTTATATTGAGCAGTTATGAAACACTCTTTCTGCAGAAAATGCAAGTGAACATTCAGGGCGCTAAGAGGCCTATAGTTGAAAAAGGTATATGTTCAAATAAAAACTACAAAGAAGCTATCTGTGAAACTTCTTACAGTTCTGTGCATTCAACTAACAGAGTTCAACCTTACTTTTGATTGAGCAGTTCTGAAACACCCTTTCTGTAGAAAATGCAAGTGGACATTCAGGGCGCTAAGAGGCCTATGGTGGAAAAAGGAATACCTTCAAATAAAAACTACACAGAAGCAATCTGTGAAACTTCTTACGGTTCTGTTCTTTAAACTAACACAGTTGAACCTTAATTTTGATTGAACAGTTCTGAAACACTCTTTCTGTAGAAAATGCAAGTGGACCTTCGGAGCGCTAAGAGGCCTATAGCGGAAAAAGTAATACCTTCAAATAAAAACTACACAGAAGCATTCTGTGAAACTTCTTTCTGTTCTGTGCTTTCAACTAACAGAGTTTAACCTTACTTTTGATTGAGCAGTTCTGAAACCCTCTTTCTGTAGAAAATGCAATTGGACATTCAGGGCGCTAAGAGGCCTATAGTGGAAAAGGAATATTTTCAAATAAAAACTGCACAGAAGAAATCTGTGAAACTTCTTACTGTTCTGTGCATTCAGCTAACAGAGTTGAACCTCAGTTTTGATTGAGCAGTTCTGAAACCCTCTTTCTGTAGAAAATACAAGTGGACATTCAGGGCGCTAAGAGTACTATAGTGGAAAAAGGAAAAAGTTCACATAAAAACTACACAGAAGCTATCTGTGAAACTTCTCTCTGTTCTGTGCATTCAACTAACGGATTTGAACCTTACTTTTGATTGAGAAGTTCTGAAACACTCTTTCTGTAGAAAATGCAAGTGGACCTTCGGAGCGCTAAGAGGCCTACAGCGGAAAAAGTAATACCTTCAAATACAAACTTCACAGAAGCATTCTGTGAAATTTCTTTCTGTTCTTTGCATTCATCTAACAGAGTTGAACCTTACTTTTGATTGAGCACTTCTGAAACACCCTTTCTATAGAAAATGCAATTGGACATTCAGGGAGCTAAGAGGCCTATAGTGGAAAAAGGAATATTTTCAAATAAAAACTGCACAGAAGCAATCTGCGAAACTTCTTACTGTTCTGTTCATTCAACTAACATAGTTGAACGGTAGTTTTTATTGAGCAGTTCTGAAACACTCTTTCTGTAGAAAATGCAAGTGGACATTCAGGGCGCTGAGAGGCCTATAGTGGGAAAAGGAATATCTTCAAATAAAAACCACACAGAAGCAATCTGTGAAACTTCTTACTGTTCTGTGCATTCAACTAACCGAGTTGAACCTTAGTTATTATTGAGCAGTTCTGAAACACTCTTTCTGTAGAAAATGCAAGTGAACATTCAGGGCGCTAAGAGTCCTATAGCGGAAAAATGAATATGTTCAAATAAAAACTACACAGAAGCAATCTGTGAAACTTTTTACTGTTCTGTGCATTCAACTAACAGAGTTGAACCTTAGTTTATATTGAGCAGTTATGAAACACTCTTTCTGCAGAAAATGCAAGTGAACATTCAGGGCGCTAAGAGGCCTATAGTTGAAAAAGGTATATGTTCAAATAAAAACTACAAAGAAGCTATCTGTGAAACTTCTTACAGTTCTGTGCATTCAACTAACAGAGTTCAACCTTACTTTTGATTGAGCAGTTCTGAAACACCCTTTCTGTAGAAAATGCAAGTGGACATTCAGGGCGCTAAGAGGCCTATGGTGGAAAAAGGAATACCTTCAAATAAAAACTACACAGAAGCAATCTGTGAAACTTCTTACGGTTCTGTTCTTTAAACTAACACAGTTGAACCTTAATTTTGATTGAACAGTTCTGAAACACTCTTTCTGTAGAAAATGCAAGTGGACCTTCGGAGCGCTAAGAGGCCTATAGCGGAAAAAGTAATACCTTCAAATAAAAACTACACAGAAGCATTCTGTGAAACTTCTTTCTGTTCTGTGCTTTCAACTAACAGAGTTTAACCTTACTTTTGATTGAGCAGTTCTGAAACCCTCTTTCTGTAGAAAATGCAATTGGACATTCAGGGCGCTAAGAGGCCTATAGTGGAAAAGGAATATTTTCAAATAAAAACTGCACAGAAGAAATCTGTGAAACTTCTTACTGTTCTGTGCATTCAGCTAACAGAGTTGAACCTCAGTTTTGATTGAGCAGTTCTGAAACCCTCTTTCTGTAGAAAATACAAGTGGACATTCAGGGCGCTAAGAGTACTATAGTGGAAAAAGGAAAAAGTTCACATAAAAACTACACAGAAGCTATCTGTGAAACTTCTCTCTGTTCTGTGCATTCAACTAACGGATTTGAACCTTACTTTTGATTGAGAAGTTCTGAAACACTCTTTCTGTAGAAAATGCAAGTGGACCTTCGGAGCGCTAAGAGGCCTACAGCGGAAAAAGTAATACCTTCAAATACAAACTTCACAGAAGCATTCTGTGAAATTTCTTTCTGTTCTTTGCATTCATCTAACAGAGTTGAACCTTACTTTTGATTGAGCACTTCTGAAACACCCTTTCTATAGAAAATGCAATTGGACATTCAGGGAGCTAAGAGGCCTATAGTGGAAAAAGGAATATTTTCAAATAAAAACTGCACAGAAGCAATCTGCGAAACTTCTTACTGTTCTGTTCATTCAACTAACATAGTTGAACGGTAGTTTTTATTGAGCAGTTCTGAAACACTCTTTCTGTAGAAAATGCAAGTGGACATTCAGGGCGCTGAGAGGCCTATAGTGGGAAAAGGAATATCTTCAAATAAAAACCACACAGAAGCAATCTGTGAAACTTCTTACTGTTCTGTGCATTCAACTAACCGAGTTGAACCTTAGTTATTATTGAGCAGTTCTGAAACACTCTTTCTGTAGAAAATGCAAGTGAACATTCAGGGCGCTAAGAGTCCTATAGCGGAAAAATGAATATGTTCAAATAAAAACTACACAGAAGCAATCTGTGAAACTTTTTACTGTTCTGTGCATTCAACTAACAGAGTTGAACCTTAGTTTATATTGAGCAGTTATGAAACACTCTTTCTGCAGAAAATGCAAGTGAACATTCAGGGCGCTAAGAGGCCTATAGTTGAAAAAGGTATATGTTCAAATAAAAACTACAAAGAAGCTATCTGTGAAACTTCTTACAGTTCTGTGCATTCAACTAACAGAGTTCAACCTTACTTTTGATTGAGCAGTTCTGAAACACCCTTTCTGTAGAAAATGCAAGTGGACATTCAGGGCGCTAAGAGGCCTATGGTGGAAAAAGGAATACCTTCAAATAAAAACTACACAGAAGCAATCTGTGAAACTTCTTACGGTTCTGTTCTTTAAACTAACACAGTTGAACCTTAATTTTGATTGAACAGTTCTGAAACACTCTTTCTGTAGAAAATGCAAGTGGACCTTCGGAGCGCTAAGAGGCCTATAGCGGAAAAAGTAATACCTTCAAATAAAAACTACACAGAAGCATTCTGTGAAACTTCTTTCTGTTCTGTGCTTTCAACTAACAGAGTTTAACCTTACTTTTGATTGAGCAGTTCTGAAACCCTCTTTCTGTAGAAAATGCAATTGGACATTCAGGGCGCTAAGAGGCCTATAGTGGAAAAGGAATATTTTCAAATAAAAACTGCACAGAAGAAATCTGTGAAACTTCTTACTGTTCTGTGCATTCAGCTAACAGAGTTGAACCTCAGTTTTGATTGAGCAGTTCTGAAACCCTCTTTCTGTAGAAAATACAAGTGGACATTCAGGGCGCTAAGAGTACTATAGTGGAAAAAGGAAAAAGTTCACATAAAAACTACACAGAAGCTATCTGTGAAACTTCTCTCTGTTCTGTGCATTCAACTAACGGATTTGAACCTTACTTTTGATTGAGAAGTTCTGAAACACTCTTTCTGTAGAAAATGCAAGTGGACCTTCGGAGCGCTAAGAGGCCTACAGCGGAAAAAGTAATACCTTCAAATACAAACTTCACAGAAGCATTCTGTGAAATTTCTTTCTGTTCTTTGCATTCATCTAACAGAGTTGAACCTTACTTTTGATTGAGCACTTCTGAAACACCCTTTCTATAGAAAATGCAATTGGACATTCAGGGAGCTAAGAGGCCTATAGTGGAAAAAGGAATATTTTCAAATAAAAACTGCACAGAAGCAATCTGCGAAACTTCTTACTGTTCTGTTCATTCAACTAACATAGTTGAACGGTAGTTTTTATTGAGCAGTTCTGAAACACTCTTTCTGTAGAAAATGCAAGTGGACATTCAGGGCGCTGAGAGGCCTATAGTGGGAAAAGGAATATCTTCAAATAAAAACCACACAGAAGCAATCTGTGAAACTTCTTACTGTTCTGTGCATTCAACTAACCGAGTTGAACCTTAGTTATTATTGAGCAGTTCTGAAACACTCTTTCTGTAGAAAATGCAAGTGAACATTCAGGGCGCTAAGAGTCCTATAGCGGAAAAATGAATATGTTCAAATAAAAACTACACAGAAGCAATCTGTGAAACTTTTTACTGTTCTGTGCATTCAACTAACAGAGTTGAACCTTAGTTTATATTGAGCAGTTATGAAACACTCTTTCTGCAGAAAATGCAAGTGAACATTCAGGGCGCTAAGAGGCCTATAGTTGAAAAAGGTATATGTTCAAATAAAAACTACAAAGAAGCTATCTGTGAAACTTCTTACAGTTCTGTGCATTCAACTAACAGAGTTCAACCTTACTTTTGATTGAGCAGTTCTGAAACACCCTTTCTGTAGAAAATGCAAGTGGACATTCAGGGCGCTAAGAGGCCTATGGTGGAAAAAGGAATACCTTCAAATAAAAACTACACAGAAGCAATCTGTGAAACTTCTTACGGTTCTGTTCTTTAAACTAACACAGTTGAACCTTAATTTTGATTGAACAGTTCTGAAACACTCTTTCTGTAGAAAATGCAAGTGGACCTTCGGAGCGCTAAGAGGCCTATAGCGGAAAAAGTAATACCTTCAAATAAAAACTACACAGAAGCATTCTGTGAAACTTCTTTCTGTTCTGTGCTTTCAACTAACAGAGTTTAACCTTACTTTTGATTGAGCAGTTCTGAAACCCTCTTTCTGTAGAAAATGCAATTGGACATTCAGGGCGCTAAGAGGCCTATAGTGGAAAAGGAATATTTTCAAATAAAAACTGCACAGAAGAAATCTGTGAAACTTCTTACTGTTCTGTGCATTCAGCTAACAGAGTTGAACCTCAGTTTTGATTGAGCAGTTCTGAAACCCTCTTTCTGTAGAAAATACAAGTGGACATTCAGGGCGCTAAGAGTACTATAGTGGAAAAAGGAAAAAGTTCACATAAAAACTACACAGAAGCTATCTGTGAAACTTCTCTCTGTTCTGTGCATTCAACTAACGGATTTGAACCTTACTTTTGATTGAGAAGTTCTGAAACACTCTTTCTGTAGAAAATGCAAGTGGACCTTCGGAGCGCTAAGAGGCCTACAGCGGAAAAAGTAATACCTTCAAATACAAACTTCACAGAAGCATTCTGTGAAATTTCTTTCTGTTCTTTGCATTCATCTAACAGAGTTGAACCTTACTTTTGATTGAGCACTTCTGAAACACCCTTTCTATAGAAAATGCAATTGGACATTCAGGGAGCTAAGAGGCCTATAGTGGAAAAAGGAATATTTTCAAATAAAAACTGCACAGAAGAAATCTGGAAACTTCTTACTGTTCTGTCATTCACTAACAAGTTGAACTAGTTTTGATTGAGCAGTTCTGAAACCTCTTTCTGTAGAAAATACAAGTGGACATTCAGGGCGCTAAGAGTACTATAGTGGAAAAAGGAAAAAGTTCACATAAAAACTACACAGAAGCTATCTGTGAAACTTCTCTCTGTTCTGTGCATTCAACTAACGGATTTGAACCTTACTTTTGATTGAGAAGTTCTGAAACACTCTTTCTGTAGAAAATGCAAGTGGACCTTCGGAGCGCTAAGAGGCCTACAGCGGAAAAAGTAATACCTTCAAATACAAACTTCACAGAAGCATTCTGTGAAATTTCTTTCTGTTCTTTGCATTCATCTAACAGAGTTGAACCTTACTTTTGATTGAGCACTTCTGAAACACCCTTTCTATAGAAAATGCAATTGGACATTCAGGGAGCTAAGAGGCCTATAGTGGAAAAAGGAATATTTTCAAATAAAAACTGCACAGAAGCAATCTGCGAAACTTCTTACTGTTCTGTTCATTCAACTAACATAGTTGAACGGTAGTTTTTATTGAGCAGTTCTGAAACACTCTTTCTGTAGAAAATGCAAGTGGACATTCAGGGCGCTGAGAGGCCTATAGTGGGAAAAGGAATATCTTCAAATAAAAACCACACAGAAGCAATCTGTGAAACTTCTTACTGTTCTGTGCATTCAACTAACCGAGTTGAACCTTAGTTATTATTGAGCAGTTCTGAAACACTCTTTCTGTAGAAAATGCAAGTGAACATTCAGGGCGCTAAGAGTCCTATAGCGGAAAAATGAATATGTTCAAATAAAAACTACACAGAAGCAATCTGTGAAACTTTTTACTGTTCTGTGCATTCAACTAACAGAGTTGAACCTTAGTTTATATTGAGCAGTTATGAAACACTCTTTCTGCAGAAAATGCAAGTGAACATTCAGGGCGCTAAGAGGCCTATAGTTGAAAAAGGTATATGTTCAAATAAAAACTACAAAGAAGCTATCTGTGAAACTTCTTACAGTTCTGTGCATTCAACTAACAGAGTTCAACCTTACTTTTGATTGAGCAGTTCTGAAACACCCTTTCTGTAGAAAATGCAAGTGGACATTCAGGGCGCTAAGAGGCCTATGGTGGAAAAAGGAATACCTTCAAATAAAAACTACACAGAAGCAATCTGTGAAACTTCTTACGGTTCTGTTCTTTAAACTAACACAGTTGAACCTTAATTTTGATTGAACAGTTCTGAAACACTCTTTCTGTAGAAAATGCAAGTGGACCTTCGGAGCGCTAAGAGGCCTATAGCGGAAAAAGTAATACCTTCAAATAAAAACTACACAGAAGCATTCTGTGAAACTTCTTTCTGTTCTGTGCTTTCAACTAACAGAGTTTAACCTTACTTTTGATTGAGCAGTTCTGAAACCCTCTTTCTGTAGAAAATGCAATTGGACATTCAGGGCGCTAAGAGGCCTATAGTGGAAAAGGAATATTTTCAAATAAAAACTGCACAGAAGAAATCTGTGAAACTTCTTACTGTTCTGTGCATTCAGCTAACAGAGTTGAACCTCAGTTTTGATTGAGCAGTTCTGAAACCCTCTTTCTGTAGAAAATACAAGTGGACATTCAGGGCGCTAAGAGTACTATAGTGGAAAAAGGAAAAAGTTCACATAAAAACTACACAGAAGCTATCTGTGAAACTTCTCTCTGTTCTGTGCATTCAACTAACGGATTTGAACCTTACTTTTGATTGAGAAGTTCTGAAACACTCTTTCTGTAGAAAATGCAAGTGGACCTTCGGAGCGCTAAGAGGCCTACAGCGGAAAAAGTAATACCTTCAAATACAAACTTCACAGAAGCATTCTGTGAAATTTCTTTCTGTTCTTTGCATTCATCTAACAGAGTTGAACCTTACTTTTGATTGAGCACTTCTGAAACACCCTTTCTATAGAAAATGCAATTGGACATTCAGGGAGCTAAGAGGCCTATAGTGGAAAAAGGAATATTTTCAAATAAAAACTGCACAGAAGCAATCTGCGAAACTTCTTACTGTTCTGTTCATTCAACTAACATAGTTGAACGGTAGTTTTTATTGAGCAGTTCTGAAACACTCTTTCTGTAGAAAATGCAAGTGGACATTCAGGGCGCTGAGAGGCCTATAGTGGGAAAAGGAATATCTTCAAATAAAAACCACACAGAAGCAATCTGTGAAACTTCTTACTGTTCTGTGCATTCAACTAACCGAGTTGAACCTTAGTTATTATTGAGCAGTTCTGAAACACTCTTTCTGTAGAAAATGCAAGTGAACATTCAGGGCGCTAAGAGTCCTATAGCGGAAAAATGAATATGTTCAAATAAAAACTACACAGAAGCAATCTGTGAAACTTTTTACTGTTCTGTGCATTCAACTAACAGAGTTGAACCTTAGTTTATATTGAGCAGTTATGAAACACTCTTTCTGCAGAAAATGCAAGTGAACATTCAGGGCGCTAAGAGGCCTATAGTTGAAAAAGGTATATGTTCAAATAAAAACTACAAAGAAGCTATCTGTGAAACTTCTTACAGTTCTGTGCATTCAACTAACAGAGTTCAACCTTACTTTTGATTGAGCAGTTCTGAAACACCCTTTCTGTAGAAAATGCAAGTGGACATTCAGGGCGCTAAGAGGCCTATGGTGGAAAAAGGAATACCTTCAAATAAAAACTACACAGAAGCAATCTGTGAAACTTCTTACGGTTCTGTTCTTTAAACTAACACAGTTGAACCTTAATTTTGATTGAACAGTTCTGAAACACTCTTTCTGTAGAAAATGCAAGTGGACCTTCGGAGCGCTAAGAGGCCTATAGCGGAAAAAGTAATACCTTCAAATAAAAACTACACAGAAGCATTCTGTGAAACTTCTTTCTGTTCTGTGCTTTCAACTAACAGAGTTTAACCTTACTTTTGATTGAGCAGTTCTGAAACCCTCTTTCTGTAGAAAATGCAATTGGACATTCAGGGCGCTAAGAGGCCTATAGTGGAAAAGGAATATTTTCAAATAAAAACTGCACAGAAGAAATCTGTGAAACTTCTTACTGTTCTGTGCATTCAGCTAACAGAGTTGAACCTCAGTTTTGATTGAGCAGTTCTGAAACCCTCTTTCTGTAGAAAATACAAGTGGACATTCAGGGCGCTAAGAGTACTATAGTGGAAAAAGGAAAAAGTTCACATAAAAACTACACAGAAGCTATCTGTGAAACTTCTCTCTGTTCTGTGCATTCAACTAACGGATTTGAACCTTACTTTTGATTGAGAAGTTCTGAAACACTCTTTCTGTAGAAAATGCAAGTGGACCTTCGGAGCGCTAAGAGGCCTACAGCGGAAAAAGTAATACCTTCAAATACAAACTTCACAGAAGCATTCTGTGAAATTTCTTTCTGTTCTTTGCATTCATCTAACAGAGTTGAACCTTACTTTTGATTGAGCACTTCTGAAACACCCTTTCTATAGAAAATGCAATTGGACATTCAGGGAGCTAAGAGGCCTATAGTGGAAAAAGGAATATTTTCAAATAAAAACTGCACAGAAGCAATCTGCGAAACTTCTTACTGTTCTGTTCATTCAACTAACATAGTTGAACGGTAGTTTTTATTGAGCAGTTCTGAAACACTCTTTCTGTAGAAAATGCAAGTGGACATTCAGGGCGCTGAGAGGCCTATAGTGGGAAAAGGAATATCTTCAAATAAAAACCACACAGAAGCAATCTGTGAAACTTCTTACTGTTCTGTGCATTCAACTAACCGAGTTGAACCTTAGTTATTATTGAGCAGTTCTGAAACACTCTTTCTGTAGAAAATGCAAGTGAACATTCAGGGCGCTAAGAGTCCTATAGCGGAAAAATGAATATGTTCAAATAAAAACTACACAGAAGCAATCTGTGAAACTTTTTACTGTTCTGTGCATTCAACTAACAGAGTTGAACCTTAGTTTATATTGAGCAGTTATGAAACACTCTTTCTGCAGAAAATGCAAGTGAACATTCAGGGCGCTAAGAGGCCTATAGTTGAAAAAGGTATATGTTCAAATAAAAACTACAAAGAAGCTATCTGTGAAACTTCTTACAGTTCTGTGCATTCAACTAACAGAGTTCAACCTTACTTTTGATTGAGCAGTTCTGAAACACCCTTTCTGTAGAAAATGCAAGTGGACATTCAGGGCGCTAAGAGGCCTATGGTGGAAAAAGGAATACCTTCAAATAAAAACTACACAGAAGCAATCTGTGAAACTTCTTACGGTTCTGTTCTTTAAACTAACACAGTTGAACCTTAATTTTGATTGAACAGTTCTGAAACACTCTTTCTGTAGAAAATGCAAGTGGACCTTCGGAGCGCTAAGAGGCCTATAGCGGAAAAAGTAATACCTTCAAATAAAAACTACACAGAAGCATTCTGTGAAACTTCTTTCTGTTCTGTGCTTTCAACTAACAGAGTTTAACCTTACTTTTGATTGAGCAGTTCTGAAACCCTCTTTCTGTAGAAAATGCAATTGGACATTCAGGGCGCTAAGAGGCCTATAGTGGAAAAGGAATATTTTCAAATAAAAACTGCACAGAAGAAATCTGTGAAACTTCTTACTGTTCTGTGCATTCAGCTAACAGAGTTGAACCTCAGTTTTGATTGAGCAGTTCTGAAACCCTCTTTCTGTAGAAAATACAAGTGGACATTCAGGGCGCTAAGAGTACTATAGTGGAAAAAGGAAAAAGTTCACATAAAAACTACACAGAAGCTATCTGTGAAACTTCTCTCTGTTCTGTGCATTCAACTAACGGATTTGAACCTTACTTTTGATTGAGAAGTTCTGAAACACTCTTTCTGTAGAAAATGCAAGTGGACCTTCGGAGCGCTAAGAGGCCTACAGCGGAAAAAGTAATACCTTCAAATACAAACTTCACAGAAGCATTCTGTGAAATTTCTTTCTGTTCTTTGCATTCATCTAACAGAGTTGAACCTTACTTTTGATTGAGCACTTCTGAAACACCCTTTCTATAGAAAATGCAATTGGACATTCAGGGAGCTAAGAGGCCTATAGTGGAAAAAGGAATATTTTCAAATAAAAACTGCACAGAAGCAATCTGCGAAACTTCTTACTGTTCTGTTCATTCAACTAACATAGTTGAACGGTAGTTTTTATTGAGCAGTTCTGAAACACTCTTTCTGTAGAAAATGCAAGTGGACATTCAGGGCGCTGAGAGGCCTATAGTGGGAAAAGGAATATCTTCAAATAAAAACCACACAGAAGCAATCTGTGAAACTTCTTACTGTTCTGTGCATTCAACTAACCGAGTTGAACCTTAGTTATTATTGAGCAGTTCTGAAACACTCTTTCTGTAGAAAATGCAAGTGAACATTCAGGGCGCTAAGAGTCCTATAGCGGAAAAATGAATATGTTCAAATAAAAACTACACAGAAGCAATCTGTGAAACTTTTTACTGTTCTGTGCATTCAACTAACAGAGTTGAACCTTAGTTTATATTGAGCAGTTATGAAACACTCTTTCTGCAGAAAATGCAAGTGAACATTCAGGGCGCTAAGAGGCCTATAGTTGAAAAAGGTATATGTTCAAATAAAAACTACAAAGAAGCTATCTGTGAAACTTCTTACAGTTCTGTGCATTCAACTAACAGAGTTCAACCTTACTTTTGATTGAGCAGTTCTGAAACACCCTTTCTGTAGAAAATGCAAGTGGACATTCAGGGCGCTAAGAGGCCTATGGTGGAAAAAGGAATACCTTCAAATAAAAACTACACAGAAGCAATCTGTGAAACTTCTTACGGTTCTGTTCTTTAAACTAACACAGTTGAACCTTAATTTTGATTGAACAGTTCTGAAACACTCTTTCTGTAGAAAATGCAAGTGGACCTTCGGAGCGCTAAGAGGCCTATAGCGGAAAAAGTAATACCTTCAAATAAAAACTACACAGAAGCATTCTGTGAAACTTCTTTCTGTTCTGTGCTTTCAACTAACAGAGTTTAACCTTACTTTTGATTGAGCAGTTCTGAAACCCTCTTTCTGTAGAAAATGCAATTGGACATTCAGGGCGCTAAGAGGCCTATAGTGGAAAAGGAATATTTTCAAATAAAAACTGCACAGAAGAAATCTGTGAAACTTCTTACTGTTCTGTGCATTCAGCTAACAGAGTTGAACCTCAGTTTTGATTGAGCAGTTCTGAAACCCTCTTTCTGTAGAAAATACAAGTGGACATTCAGGGCGCTAAGAGTACTATAGTGGAAAAAGGAAAAAGTTCACATAAAAACTACACAGAAGCTATCTGTGAAACTTCTCTCTGTTCTGTGCATTCAACTAACGGATTTGAACCTTACTTTTGATTGAGAAGTTCTGAAACACTCTTTCTGTAGAAAATGCAAGTGGACCTTCGGAGCGCTAAGAGGCCTACAGCGGAAAAAGTAATACCTTCAAATACAAACTTCACAGAAGCATTCTGTGAAATTTCTTTCTGTTCTTTGCATTCATCTAACAGAGTTGAACCTTACTTTTGATTGAGCACTTCTGAAACCCTCTTTCTATAGAAAATGCAATTGGACATTCAGGGCGCTAAGAGGCCTATAGTGGAAAAGGAATATTTTCAAATAAAAACTGCACAGAAGAAATCTGTGAAACTTCTTACTGTTCTGTGCATTCAGCTAACAGAGTTGAACCTCAGTTTTTATTGAGCAGTTCTGAAACCCTCTTTCTGTAGAAAATACAAGTGGACATTCAGGGCGCTAAGAGTACTATAGTGGAAAAAGGAAAAAGTTCACATAAAAACTACACAGAAGCTATCTGTGAAACTTCTCTCTGTTCTGTGCATTCAACTAACGGATTTGAACCTTACTTTTGATTGAGAAGTTCTGAAACACTCTTTCTGTAGAAAATGCAAGTGGACCTTCGGAGCGCTAAGAGGCCTACAGCGGAAAAAGTAATACCTTCAAATACAAACTTCACAGAAGCATTCTGTGAAATTTCTTTCTGTTCTTTGCATTCATCTAACAGAGTTGAACCTTACTTTTGATTGAGCACTTCTGAAACACCCTTTCTATAGAAAATGCAATTGGACATTCAGGGAGCTAAGAGGCCTATAGTGGAAAAAGGAATATTTTCAAATAAAAACTGCACAGAAGAAATCTGTGAAACTTCTTACTGTTCTGTTCATTCATCTAACATAGTTGAACGGTAGTTTTTATTGAGCAGTTCTGAAACACTCTTTCTGTAGAAAATGCAAGTGGACATTCAGGGCGCTGAGAGGCCTATAGTGGGAAAAGGAATATCTTCAAATAAAAACCACACAGAAGCAATCTGTGAAACTTCTTACTGTTCTGTGCATTCAACTAACCGAGTTGAACCTTAGTTTTTATTGAGCAGTTCTGAAACACTCTTTCTGTAGAAAATGCAAGTGAACATTCAGGGCGCTAAGAGTCCTATAGCGGAAAAATGAATATGTTCAAATAAAAACTACACAGAAGCAATCTGTGAAACTTTTTACTGTTCTGTGCATTCAACTAACAGAGTTGAACCTTAGTTTATATTGAGCAGTTATGAAACACTCTTTCTGCAGAAAATGCAAGTGAACATTCAGGGCGCTAAGAGGCCTATAGTTGAAAAAGGTATATGTTCAAATAAAAACTACAAAGAAGCTATCTGTGAAACTTCTTACAGTTCTGTGCATTCAACTAACAGAGTTCAACCTTACTTTTGATTGAGCAGTTCTGAAACACCCTTTCTGTAGAAAATGCAAGTGGACATTCAGGGCGCTAAGAGGCCTATGGTGGAAAAAGGAATACCTTCAAATAAAAACTACACAGAAGCAATCTGTGAAACTTCTTACGGTTCTGTTCTTTAAACTAACACAGTTGAACCTTAATTTTGATTGAACAGTTCTGAAACACTCTTTCTGTAGAAAATGCAAGTGGACCTTCGGAGCGCTAAGAGGCCTATAGCGGAAAAAGTAATACCTTCAAATAAAAACTACACAGAAGCATTCTGTGAAACTTCTTTCTGTTCTGTGCTTTCAACTAACAGAGTTTAACCTGAGATCTTTTCT
>NW_022097367.1:0-1496 GCF_006542625.1 Nomascus leucogenys
TTCATTAGGGCGCTAAGAGGCCTATAGTGGAAAAAGAATTCTTCAAATAAAAACTACACAGAAGCAATCTGTGAAACTTCTCTGTTCTGTGCATTCAACTAACAGAGTTGAACCTTACTTTTGATTGAGCAGTTCTGAAACACTTTCTGTAGAAAATGCAAGTGGACATTCGGCGCTAAGAGGCCTATAGCGGAAAAGGAATACTTGAAATAAAAACTACACAGAAGCATTCTGTGAAACTTCTTTCAGTTCTGTGCATTGAACTAACAGAATTGAAACTTACTTTTGATTGAGCAGTTCTGAAACACTCTTTCTGTAGAAAATGCAAGTGGAAATTCATGGCGCTAAGAGGCCTATAGTGGAAAAAGGAATATCTTCAAATAAAAACTACACAGAAGCAATCTGTGAAACTTCTTACTGTTCTGTGCATTCAACTAACAGAGTTGAACCTTAGTTTTGATTGAGCAGTTCTGAAACACTCTTTCTGTAGAAAATGCAAGTGGACATTCAGGGCGCTAAGAGGCCTATAGTGGAAAAAGTAATATGTTCAAATAAAAACTACACAGAAGCTATCTGTGAAACTTCTTTCTGTTCTGTGCATTCAACTAACAGAGTTGAACCTTTTTTGATTGAGCAGTTCTGAAACACCCTTCTGTAGAAAATGCAAGTGGACATTCTGAGCGCTAAGAGGCCTATAGCGGAATTAGGAATATCTTCAAATAAAACCTAAACAGAAGCATTCTGTGAAGCTTCTTTCTGTTCTGTGCATTCAACTAACAGTGTTGAACCTTACATTTGATTGAGCAGTTCTGAAAAACTCTTTCTGTAGAAAATGCAAGTGAACATTCAGGGCACTAAGAGTCCTAGAGTGGAAAAAGGAATATGTTCAAATAAATACTACACAGAAGCAATCTGTGAAACTTCTTTCTCTTCTGTGCTTTCAACCAACAGATTAGAACCTTACTTTTGATTGAGCAGTTCTGAAACACTCTTTCTGTAGAAAATGCAAGTGAACATTCAGGGCACTAAGAGGCCAATAGTGGAAGAAGGAATCTGTTCAAATAAAAACTACACAGAAGAAATCTGTGAAACTTCTTTCTGTTCTGTGCATTCAACTAACAGAGTAGTACCTTACATTTGATTGGGCAGTTATGAAACACTCTTTCTGTTGAAATTGCAAGTGGACACTCGGAGTGATAAGAGGCCTATAGCGGAAAAAGGAATATCGTCAAATAAAAACTACACAGAAGCATTCTGTGAAACTTCTTTCTGTTCTGTGCATTCAACTAACAGAGCTGAACCTTACATTGGATTGAGCAGTTCTGAAACACTCTTTCTGTAGAAAATGCAAGCGGACAATCACGGCGCTAAGAGGCCTATGGTGGAAAAAGGAATCTCTTCAAATAAAAACTACACAGAAGCAATCTGTGAAACCTCTTTAACTGTTCTGTGCTTTCAACTAACAGAGTTGACCCTTACTTTTGATTGAGCAGTTC
>NW_022097368.1:0-63849 GCF_006542625.1 Nomascus leucogenys
AGGCAATGTGGTGGTACCAGTCACCATGCCAGGCCCCAGTTGCTGGCCTGCTTGGGCCAAAAGGAGAGGCTGGACTTTAAAGGGTGGATATGAGTGCCTTCACTGAGACCAGCCTCTGCCACCCAGTGGCCAGGATGACAAGGTGAGGCTCTAACACTCTCTGTCTCTGCATTCTCTTCTAGGCTTTTTTGGCTTTGCCTTCCCAGCTGTTCCATGCCAGGAGGAGAAGGAGTTACATGCTGGAAGCTTGCAGATGGCCTGGGGCTGCCGCTTGCCTCGCTGCAGTTGGTGGCAGCTACAGAGACTGCAGCGCACCAGAGCAGTAGGAGGACAGCCAGCTGCGGCCATGGCAGGGGCAGGGTTGTGGCAGTGGCCAGGTAGTAGGAGCTTTGTAGGGTGGGCCAGTGCATTGAGGGCAACAGCAGCGATGGTTGTGTTGACATCTGTGCTACTGGTGACAGCAGCAGCAAGTCCAGGGGCCAGGAAGAGGGAGTAGGAGTGCTGCGGGGCCTGCCTGGCCAGGCCTAGCGAGGGTAGGAAGCTTCTGGTGCTGTACCACAGGCCTCGGTGGAAGTGGTGGAGGAACAGCCAGGGCGAGGAGGAGTTCTCCCCCTTCTCCTGCAGTCTCTGGAGGGTGACCTCCTCCTGCTGGCACGTGAGCCAGGTGTGAGTGTCAGCATATTCTCTCAGTTTCTTCCAATATAATACAGTCATGCACTGCATAACAACATTTTGCCAGTGATGGCCTGCATGTATCAGGGTAGTCGTATAAAATTATAATGAAACTGGAAAATTCTCATTGCCTAGTGACAGCATAGCCATCTTAACCTTGTAATGCAATGCAATACTCACGTGTTTGTAGTGAGGATGGCGTAAACAAACCTACTGAGCTCCTGGTTCTGTAAAAGTATAGCACATATAGGCCAGGCATGGTGACTCACACCTGTAATCCCAGCACTTTGGGAGGCCGAGGCAGGCAGATCACGAGGTCAGGATATTGAGACCATCCTGTGCAACACAGTGAAATCCCCATCTCTCATAAAATAGAAAAATTATCCAGGGGTGGTGGCAGGCCCTGTAGTCACAGCTACTCAGGAGGCTGAGGCAGGAGATGGGGTGACCCGGAAGGTGGAGCTTGCAGTGAGCCGAGATCACCTTGCATCCAGACTTGGTGACAGAGCAAGGACTCTGTCCAGAAAAAAAAAAAAAAAAGGAAAAAAATGTATAGCACATGTGAGTATACATAGTACCTAAAGTTGATAATGATAATGAACAGCTATGAACTATATTACAGTTATGTAATTTAGTATACTATGATTTTTGGCATTATTTTAGAATGCATTCCTTCTACTTACAAAAAAAAAAATTAACTAAAACAGCCTGAGGCGGACCTTCAGGAGACATTTCAGAAGAAGGCGTTGTACCATGGGAGATAACAGTCCTGTGTGGTATTGCTTCAGAAAACTTCCAGTGGGACAAGATGTGGAGATGGAAGACTGATATTGATGATCTTGATCCAGTGTAGGCCTAGGCTAGTGCGTGTGTATTTGTGTCTTAGCTTTTACCAAAACGAGTTTTAAAAAAATTTGTATGCTTATTTTTTGTTCTGAATGCTTACCAAGATACAACTTACAAACAGAGGAAGCATAGAGGCACCTCAGTGTGTCTTTTAAAGTAACATTATTGAGAAAAAAATTAAAACACTGAAAAAGCTATTCTTCTTAAGACCAAACAATTCAAACTTAAAAAAGTTTGGGTGTTTTTAACAAATGCATGAATTGATTTGCAATTTCATGGTATCTTTATTGGTAATGTACCTTCAACAATGCAATCGTGCGCACATATTTTACTGAGGACGCACTTAACACAGGCTGAATGACCTATAGATATATTCAACTGATTACCTGTGCCTGTTAGAATACACATGTGGTTCCTAACTACCTCTCTTAAACTCTAATGATGTATCGATAAGTAGAAAGCTATGAAGCAAATTGAGACAATTATCTAAATCATCCTAGCAAAAATTCCTTTTCACCTGGAATGCTAGGCCAATAAAATACCATTAATTTCTGGAACTTGTGAAGTTTGCCTCTATTCAGTTAATTAGTAAAATGAGTCTCTAAACAAATTAATAATGTAAGCCAGCAGATTGTGGTCTCCACAAGAGTCAGGGGCAAATAACTACTCTCAACTATTTGTAAATCCAGTCAAGAAAGAATAGTTTCATCATAATAAAGAATATTTTATTATAAAATTTGTTGTATTATGTTAATTATATAAATATATTAACATGACATTAAATTAATGTTATTAAGGGAAATTAGATTTTGAAATATTTTATTATTGCTCTATCTTAACTACTATATTTATTTGAATGTTCTAGTAGCATGGATAATCTAATAAAATATCAGCTATATAGGGATCTGAAAATACACTGTAGCTATTACTTTGAGTTTTCAATGTCATATTTGCATAAGTGCAGTAAGAATCTGTTTTCATTTGTAACAGGGCACAATTAAAGAAACTGGTTATTTTACCAAGGCTTTAACTTGAATGGTGTGTCTTCCATAAAGAAATCAAACTGACTTACAGAGCCAATAAAAGCCCCTTGGGAAAACTGACCACATACCTTTGTCTACACAGTCCCTGTACAGGGTTCCTGACCTGTGGTAAGTAAAGAATGTCACTCTGACAGGCCCAGGAGGCCCAAGTTTATCTTGGAACCTCAAGAGGAAAGGAATTCACACAACTCATAGGTATTTGATGGTATAAATCCATGATGGCAGGGCTCAGCTTTAAAAAAGAAGTCTTATCTGAGATTCCTTCTATGGAACAAAGTTCCATCAAAGCCAATTTAAAAGTCTATGTAAAAGAATAATAATTATTCTTGCTATACTGTATACAAATAATAAGGCCAAGCATAATAAAGCAAATCAGTCCTACCATGATTTGTCTTCAGTAAAAATGGGAAACTAGAGGAAAAATTGTTTCAAAAACTATAGTGCACCTGTTGTTAGATTCTAGTCTTGCCTAGGTTTTTCAATTTTATTATTTTATACAATTTGAACCAAATTCTAATTTTTATTGGCTACAACCCTGCAAAATAATGTTTTCAGGGTTTTTTCCTTTCTTTTTTCCCCATCGTTCCAAATTTGGAACAATCAATATGTGTCAGATGTACATAGGTTCAGTCTGATAAGGCAGGACAACTTGAGGTGAGGAAGGGGTGTTCCGGGTCATAAGTAGATAAGAGACAAAAGACTGCATTATTTTGAGTCCTCAAGCAGCTATCCACTGAATACACAATTTAGTCTCGCTCAATGAATCTGCATTTTTACATAAACAATAGGATAGAGGAAGCAATCAGATACGGATTTGTCTCAAGTGAGCCTCAGAGGGATGACTTTGAGTTCTGTCTTTTGTCCACAAGAAATTTCCTTGTGGGCAAATTTTGAGGGAGCTATGTAGCTTTTTAATTTTGTAGCTATCTTATTTAGAAAGCAAATGGGAGGCAGATTTGCCTGACATAGTTTCCAGCTTGACTTTTCCCCTGGCTTAGTGATTTGGGGGCCCAAGATTTATTTTCCTTTCACAGCTCTTTCTCAAAACCTCTCTGAAACTACAATAAAGGATTTTTTCTTAAAGGCATAAACCTCACGAAAGAGGAGAAAATAGCAACAAATTTTAAAGGCTGGAACACTGATGGACAACAGTAAATGCAGGAATAAGAAACAGAAAACCTAGGCCAGTACTAAAGAAAGCTAAGAAGTAACTAGAACATCACAGAACCTCCCAAAAGTTTCACGAAGCAGTGATATTTTCAACTCCAGGATGTGAAGCCAACCTCACAGGGTTAACAAGAATTCTGAACAAAACATATAGTTATAATTAAGCATTAATCAGGCTGCACTTTGGCCCACTTCCTTGTAACCAAAAGTTATGTAGCTCTAGATACTGATCACTTGTATCCTCACTGTTCCTATAGAATTTCTGACGTTACAGTCATGGGCTTTTAAGAATTAATTGCATCCCCCATTGTTCTTATAGATGGGATCTCTGACATCGGAATCATAAGGCTTTTGTTTAAGAATTGCTTATGATTTTTTCAGATCCTGAATTCCAGCTCAATAGCTGACATCAACCAGTTTGAAACCTCCCTTCCCCCGAAGAGGAACAAAATCAGCATGAAAATACTGTTTCTTCATCTCCTGTCCCTTGACTTCACTTGCACTCTTTCACCAATCAATCATCTCCACACTTCAACCCATTCCAAAACCCCTAAAATCCCTAGCCCCCAACTACTCAGGGAGAAGAATTTGAGGATTTGTTCTGTATCCTTGATTGGTGGCCCTATGATTAAATCTTTCTTTGCTACAATCCAGTGTCTGCATATTGACTTGCTGTGTGCATTAATGATGAACCTATTGTGGTTACAGTAGGAGTAAAAAAAAAAGAGAAGATTGGTTGAAAGTCTAATTTAAAACTTGTTATACCTCCAATCCTCCCTCTGTACTGCCAGAACAGCATGCTGATTCTCTAGAGAAGGTCAAACGCTGGTCTTAGGACTGGGTGGCCAAGCACATTTGAGGATAAGGGTACCCTATCAGTGAGCTACTGCTGCACAGCAGTATCCCAGAACTCGGTGGCTGACAAAAAAGCCACATGTTCATGCCCAGGTTCAGGAGATGCTGCAAAATGTTGTAGGCACTTTCTCTCATCTACCACAGGTATTGCACTGAACACAAGAAAATTAAAAGTAAGTTTACATCCAGAATACTGACAGATGTCTTCTAGTTCTCTTTACCTACTTAACTCCCAGGCCATGCATAGCCATGCATACACCTCCCAAAAAGAAACTGGGCAGCCTTCTCTAGGACATCTGACCACCCAGGGGAAAGACAAGTGATCTGACCTCAGGAGTTCCCCAATGTAATGGCCTGATGGACAATCCTCATCCTGAAAGCTAGCTGACAATCAGGTAGCAGCCCAGCACTCTTCAAAGGAGCAGACAAGGGCTGGGCACAGTGGCTCACATCTGTAATCCCAGCACTTTGGGAGGCCAAGTTGGGCAGATCACTTGAGGCCGGGAGTTCAAGACCAGCCTGGCCAACATGGTGAAACCCTGTCTCTCCTAAAAATACAAAAAAATTAGCCAGGTGTGGTGGCAGATGCTGTAATCCCAGCTACTTGGAGGCTGAGACAGGAGAATCACTTGAACCCAGGAGGCGGAGGTTGCAGTGAGCCCAAATCAAGCTACAGCACTCCATCCTGGGTGACAGAGTGAGACTCCGTCTAAAAAAAATGAAACCAAAAACAAAAAATGAGCAGATAGGGAACAGACATAATTTAAAAGACCAAACAATTCAACAATATTTTCATTATGTTGGTTGTTACATGACTGTGCTTGTCAAAACTAAAAATTACACTTAAAAGGAGTGAATGTTACTGTGAAGTGTACCTCCTATGAACTGAAAAAAACAACTGAGGAAACTTGTACAAAAAGAAGTCCCTCAAACAAAAAATCATTAACATCCTCAGAGAAGAAATTGAAAAAAAAAGAAGAACCATAAAACAACAAGATCCTACTAATAAAAATTTTCAGAAAACAAACAAGAGCTATTAGAAACTGAACATGTGAGAACAAAGAAAGCTCAATAAAAGGGTGAGAAAAAGACAAATCTAAAAATGAAGCAGAAGGACAAAATAAGACAGTCCACAAGCACCAAAGTCACAAGAAGCGTCCCTGAAAGATGAACCAGAAAAAACAGAGGGAAGAAAAATGAAATAAATAATAGGGAAAATATTCCCAAAATTGCAGAGTGTGAATATGCATGAGCTGTCCCAGCAAGTGTCCTGCACACTGGATGAAAATTGATCCACACCAAGACACACATCATGGTGTTTTCAGAATGCTGGAGAAAAACATGATAAAAAAGGGGTATGTGAGTCCTTAGAGAATTAAAAATAGATTTCATACAAAGCATCAGAAATCAGAAGGGTATCAACCTCCTCAACAGCAAATTAAAAAACAGAAGACAACAGAGAAATGCTTTCAAAATTCTTAAGTATTTAACATAGTGTTCTACAGAGTCAAATGATTGACTGAGGAAAAGCCACATAAAGATATTTTCTTAGCTGGCTGTGCAGGCACACATTTGTATTCCAGCTACTCAGGAGGCTGAGGTGGGAGGATGGCTAGAGGCCAAGGGGTCAAGGCCACAGTGAACCGAGATGGCACCACTGCACTCCAGCATGGGTGACGGAGTGTGACACTGTCTCAAAAAAAAAAAAAGTTCTACTCATAGCTTGACATATATGTATAATATTCAGACATCCAAAATGTCATGGCCAACACAGTGAAACCTATCTCTACTAAAAATACAAAAAAAAAAAAAATAAGCCAGGAGATAGGTAAGAAGATTACAGTCAGCCTCCTCCTATTCAGGAGGCTGAGGCAGGAGAATCACTTGAACCCAGGAGGTGGAAGTTGCAATGAGCCGAGATCATACCATTGCACTCCAGCATGGGTGACAAGAGCAAGACACCATCTCAAAACCTAACTAAAATGTTACCATACTGGGACAATTACAAGAGGAGAGGGAGGGTGAACTCTGACAGCAAAGTAGAGAATAAGCAAATGTTCATCTTCCATTTATCCATTCAGAATTACAATTACCTAAAGTTGTCAGAAAAAGAAAATCTGAAAGAATTTTAAAAGCAGCTCAAGATGGCTGCAAGTTGAACTCACAGGTAAAAGAATCTAGGCCTATGAATTAAAGATGAACTCTCACTTGCAAGGCTGGAATTTGCCAAACATTTCACTAACATGCACTGACTGTAATCTTCTTACCTATCTCATGAAGCACAAACGCAGGAGAAAATCAATCATTTCTCTCCAGATCCTGAGACACCTGCATACTGATTAACATTTTACCCTATATACATTGTAAACCAAAAACAAAATTCGATGCCTCCTAACTGACAGATGAACCTCTACTCTCAGCCAGCCATGCTCCAAAGAAAACCTGAAAATCAAACGCAGGTCATGATGGGAAAGGGGAGTTGGATATGCCTCATTATACCATCTTCCCTTTGAAATTCAGGCACAACTGACGAGCATTAACATTAAAACAGATTTTTGTTCTTAATCTTTTTTTTAGAAATAGGGTCTCACTGTGCTGCCCAGGCTGGTCTCAAACTGAGCTCAAGCAATCCTCACACCTCAGCATCCCAAAGTGTTAAGATTACAGGCATGAGCCACCACTCCCAGCTAAAACAGATCTTAAGATGAACAAAACGAACAATTTGTAGCAATAAGACACCAAATTCCAACCTGATTTTAGTATAGAATCACATGACAGCAGGTCCTGAAAGAAATGGAAGTATTTTACCCTAAAATGTATTTCTTTAACATATTTTGAAATAGCACAGTAAAGCTGTCTCTTGTAGGGAAAAAGAAATCTACATTCTGTAAAGAATCCCCTTCCCTTTCCAAGTCTTTTCCTTGACCCAGGGGATAATTAAGAGTCTGGCACTTTTTGGCTGGGTGCGGTGGCTCACGCCTGTAATCCCAGCACTTTGGAAGGCTGAGGCGGGCGGATCACGAGGTCAGGAGATCAAGACCATCCTGGCTAACAGGGTGAAACCCTGACTCTACTAAAAAAATACAAAAAAATTAGCTGGCCGTGGTGGTGGGCACCTGTAGTCCCAGCTACTGGGGAGGCTGAGGCAGGAGAATGGCGTGAAATCTGGAGGCAGAGCTCGCAGTGAGCTGAGATCAGACCACTGCACTCCAGTCTGGGCAACAGAGCGAGACTGTCTAAAAAAAAAAAAAAAGAGTCTGGCACTTAAGTCTAATAAGAAACATTTACAATCTATTCTGACACCTGCTACCTAGAAGCTTCATCTGCATAATAAGAATCTTGGTCTCCATAACCGCTTATCTTACCCAAACATTCCCTTCTATTGATTCCAGGTCTTTAGATAATAATTATTTCAACCATTGCCAGTCAGAAAATCTTTGAATGCAGCTATGACCTGGAAGCCCCAACTCTGCCCTCAAGCTTCAAGTTATCCCACCTTTCCAGACTGAACCAAAGTACATGTTACATGTACTGATTGATGTCTTATGTTTCCCTAAAACGTATAAAACCAAGCTATAGCTTGACCACCTAGTGGTAGTTTCTTTGACTAGCTGAGTGTTTTTCTTTTCAAAAGCTCCTTTGTTTGCACCAATCCTTTACATTCTGTATAAGAGCAATGGAGATAAAAATTGCTCCGAATATAAAGGATGCTTGCACCCATGAGCCAAGGGTCAGAGGAGATTCCTCATGACATACAGTGGTTCCAAAGGGCTTCATCATCAACAGAAAAACACTTAAGGTGTAATAGCTCCTCCAGGGAATTCTCATAATAGGCATGGTCACCTAGGGTTCAGGGCACCTCACTGCTTCAGCAGGCGAGTTTCTCCTGAAAAACATAAGTGAGTAGACCTCTGTGGATGTCAGAGGCAGGAAGAGCAGGAACAAGAATAAGTGATGTCCTCCCCTGACATCTTGGTGCTTCTGTGTCCACGGCTAGGGAAACCACAACAAAGTTACAGAGTTTATAAATTCTGCTCTCTTCTTGTCTTTATTTCTCTTTTTATATCTTAAGCATGAACATCCCCTTGTTGTCCTTAGTTCCTCCTTCCATTAAGGTCATGAAATTAGAATTGTGGTCAAGAAAGAGACAAGAACACTTGGAGAAGACATAAAATCTGGAGATTCTATGCATCTCCTCAACACCACCATAAGGTTTACAGGATTCCCCTCTTTTTCCAGTGTTTTTGAAATGAAGATTCTGACTGTTCCAGTCACTTTTCTATCAGGGGTTGCATTTGAAGGGATTACAAAGAAAGGCTTCCAGGCAGTTAGTGCCGGATTCAAAACAGAGTAGTTGGAGTTTGGGTCTGGATTCTCAGCATGGAGGAGGCCAGAGTGTGTCTTGGGAAACGCTGTGCATGGGGGAAGAAAGGACATAGAACTCAGACTGGTGGCCACAGCCTTTGGAGCCAAAGAGTAACACAAATGGGGCTTAAGGACAAGCCAGACTAAAAGTGTTATAGTCAACTGTCATTTTGATTATCTTTCTAATGCCACACATAACAAGGTAGGTGGAAATTTTTATGGTAAAAATAATGTATAGGAAACCTCATTGCCTTTAGTGAAACCCTTAGTAGTTGTAGAATAAATATTTTAAAATTTGATTTGAAAACGATATTTGGCTACTAATATCTTACATACTCTCTTTATTCTAAGATATTCAAGCATGCATAAAAAGGGGACTGGATATATATATATATATATATATATATATATATGGAATTCGGAAGAAGTATTTAGGGTTGGTACAGCAGCTTGGTGACAGGAGAAAGGCCCCAATTCTGTCCACATTTCTGCTTTGTCACCTTGACCACATTGGATTTTCTGCCTTGGCTCAATGCCTCATGGTCTCTACAGGACTGCAGTGGCTCTAAGCTTCATGCATGTATATAAATATATATATATAAAATATTCATACATATATACACATATATAAGCTTAGATACATTTATCAGGTTAATATATATACATACATATACATATTTATCTGATAAATATATATACATATATGTATATGCATATGTATGTATATTTATCTCCACGCATTCGCACACATATACTTCAAGGTACATCATCTGGTTAAATCCTCAGGGCACCCCATGATATGCATAGTTCTCTAGTTCACAGGGAAGGAAACCAATTACCAGACCTCCTGGGTGGGGTGCCCAAAGTCACATGATCAGCAAGTGCGTGGCTGGGATGTCACCCAAGTCTGCCTGCCCTTATTATATTCCTTTCATGTAGCCGTTTTCATCTCATAGTTAAGCCCACAGGCTGTAATAAGGGAGAAGACACTGTAGGGACAGTGTGGACTCCACAGCTCCCTGCTGCCTCTGCCTCACACCATGCTGACCTTAATCATAAACAATCCCCATCTGCAGTTTCCTCTAAAAAACACAAGTCTGTCAACGCCTTTACCAACTGTGAATGATTTTATTTTGGACTTGTGAGAAAGAACACTTCTTTCTTTTCTCTGACCCTTTCTACATCTCCTGTTTCTCTTCCAATCTCTCTGGCTCAGTCTGTCCCTCTCAGAATGTGTTCTGCAAGTCTAATTTGCCTTCCTAATATATATACATACATAAAAACCCTATAATTCCCTCTCCTCTCACGTGCTGTGAGAGCTCACAACTAGGCTCTCAGATACCCAGCTTGTTCAAGAGCCATTCAAGGGATCTGACCCAAGACATTTTAGGAAAATTCTTAGGAGCATTCTGGTGCTATGCCCCTGCCTCCCTCCCAGCCCACAATGGGATGTGTTCTGTCTCTTGTGATAATTGACGGCAAATGATGACAAGGTTCTCTTTTCTTGGGAGAACAGAGACCACCCAGGCACTCAGGAGAAAAAAGACATGCCTTTCTCTTACATTAGTATCCTATTATTGTTGGAACAAATAAATATGACCTCATGGGCTTCACACAACACAAATGTATTATTGTACTGTTCTGGAGGTCAGAAGTCTTGCTGAACTAAAATCACAGAGTGAGTAGGGCTGTATTCTCTCTGGAGGCTCCAAGGGAGAGAATCAGATACTATACTTTTGTGTTCAAGATGCCCTCACATATCCAGCTTCATGGTGCCATCCTTTCTCCCCCCAGCATCCCTCTCCATTGTTCTACCTCCTCTCTGACTGTGACTCTCTTGCACTCCCTATTATAAGAACCCTTGTGATTACATTGGTCTGACCCAGATAATCCAGGACACTCTCCTGACCTCAAATTTCTTAAATTAATCACATCTGCCAAGTTCCTTGACATATAAAGTAACATTCCTGGATTTCAGATATTAGGACATGAATATCTTTGGGGTGGGGGGCCATATTTGTCCCTAAAACAACTCTTATCATCCCCACAACTGTCCAATCCTAAAGCTGAATGAAAACTCACAGGACTGATTTATGAGGCAAGAGAGTTAGAAATAATTTGTGACTTGGGGATCCTCTGACCTGTGGCTTTTAAGAGTGGGGGAAATTTACTTCATTGTCTCTACTGTGGTCTTCATGGTACGTATCAATTTTTAGCTTTATTTTGTGAGTCAGAAGAAAGGAATTACTGCATTTCGTTTGTCTGTTTGTTTACTTTAAGTTCTGGGATATGTATGCTGAATGTGCAGGTTTGTTCCTTGGGTATACATGTGCCATGGTGGTTTGCTGCACCTATCAACTTGTCAACTAGGTTTTAAACCCTGCATGCATTAGGTATTTCTCCTAAAGATCTCCCTCTCCTTGCCCCCTGCCCTACAACAGTCCCCACTGGGTGATGTTCCCCTCCATGTGTCCATGTGTTCTCATTGTTCAACTCCCACTTATGAGTGAGAACATGCAGTGTTTGGTTTTCCGTTCCTGTGTTACTTTGCTGAGGATGATGGTTTCCAGCTTCATCCATGTCCCTGCAAAGGACAAGAACTCATTCTTTTTTATGACTGCATCGTATTCCATGGTGTGTAAGTGCCACATTTTCTTTATCCAGTCTATAATTGATGGGCACTTGGGTTGGTTCAAAGTCTTTGCTATTGTAAACAGTGCTGCAATAATGATAAGTGTGCATATGTCTTTATAGTAGAATAATTTATAATCCTTTTGTTATATACCCAGTAACTGGATTACTGGGTTAAATGGTATTTCTGGTTGCAGACCCTTGAGGAATCAACACACTGTCTTCCACAATGGCTGAACTAATTTACACTCCCTCCAACAGTGTAAAAGCATTCCTATTTCTCCACATACTCACCAGCATCTGTTGTTCGCAGACTTTTTAATGATTGCCATTCTAAGTGGTGTGAGATGGTATCTCATTGTGATTTTGATTTGCATTTCTCTAATGGCCAGTGATGATGAGATTGTTTTCATATATTTGTTGGCCAAATAAATGTCTTCTTTTGAGAAGTGTCTGTTCATATCCTTTGCCCACTTTTTGATGGGCTTGTTTGTTTTTTCTTGTAAATTTGTTTCAGTTCATTGTAGATTCTGCATATTAGACCTTTGTCAGATGGATAGATTGAAAAAATTTTCTCCTATTTTCCAGGTTGCCTGTTCACTTTGATGATAGTTCGTTTTGCTGAGCAGAAGCTCTTTAGTTTACTTAGATTCCATTTGTCAATTTTGGCTTTTGTTGCAATTGCTTTTGGTGTTTTAGTCATGAAGTCTTTGCCCATGCCTATGTCCTGAATTGTATTGCCTATGTTTTCTTTGTATAAATTAAATCCAAGATAGATTGGCAAAAGGGAATTAAGTGCTTCCTGTTCTTTTTACTCATCAAAAAGGGAGAAGTAACAAGGATTCACACAAGAGATACAGCCCTCTCAAGAGTTGGAATTTGTTCACTGTCTTGGGTTGTGTCCACCAGCAAGAAGGATTTCTGTGCAGGCAGCATATTTACATTGGGAGGGAAGGTGAAAAGTGAGGCAGGGACCAGAGATGGATAGTAAAATTCACCTCAACAAGCCACCTAACTCTTAGGGTGACTGAAGATGAACTCCATGTGGAAATATGGGGGAAATGCCTCTGAACTATTTCACCTGAGAGGGGAGGGAATTGGGGTATGTATACACCTCCTCTTGTCATTACCCACTGAGGGCTGTCTGTCTTAATCTGTTTTGTACTATAACAGAATGCCTGAGACTGAGTACTTAATAAAAAAGAGGAACCTTTTTTTTCACATTTCTGGAGGAAGTGTCAAAGATCAAGGAACTGGCAGTTTAGCATAAATATCTGTGCTTTCAAGATGGAATTTTGAGCAGGGCGTCCTTCAAAGGGAAGGAAGGCCATGGCCTGGAATGAATGGCAGAGGAGCAGAAGAGAAAGAGACAGAGAGAAAGAGAGGGAGAGAGAGAGAGAGAGAGCACCCACTTCCACAAGTGAGACAGACCAGTGATCCCTTCTTAGGGGCAACTGAATCTTCCCGAAGCATGGAAGTAAAGGACAGTCTTGGGTCCCTTCGAGGGAAATTCCAGGCACCTAGCTGGCCTTGAGAAATAAAAAACTAACATGAGAAACAAGGAGGTAGTTGTAGCCTAAAAAAATAGCCAAAGAAGATAAAATCATGAGATGTTTGCTTTCCCTATACAAACTAAAGAATGAATCTTAGCATATGTCTCCAAGTTGTTTTTCAGAAACAAAGAACCCCACCAAATGGATCTACCAGCACACAGATCTCAAATAAGTGGGAACTGGGGACTGAAATCTGACCCTGGTTCTTTGTTTTAAATTTCTACCTGAAGGGCCTTAAGCAAGTCACATCCATGGGCCAGAGCGAATATTATTTTATGCTGACTGCAAATTTTTAAACAAAGCTTCTCCTCTAAACCAATTGCACATCAGAAAATCTTTGGATCTACTGATGTCTTGCAAGGTATCCCACTGCTTCATGATATCCTGTCCTCTTAGACTAAAAGCAACGTGTAACCTCTACGTAATGATTTATAATTTTGCCTGTAACTTCTGATTCCCTGAAGTGTATTTCTGCTTTTAAAAACCCTTATCTGTAAGCCATCAGGCAGGTCAGGACTTAGGCATTAGCTGCCGGTCCTCTTTGCTTGATGCCCTGCAAATAAATGCCTTTCTTTTTCCTGCTGCAAACTCAGTGTGGATAATTGGTTATACTGCACTGAATGATCTAAATCCAGTTTATTTTCCTAACATAAGCACTGCTTATAGTGGCTTATATCTATTCATAAGGGCAGAGCCCTCATGATTAAACACTTCCCATTAGCCCCTGTCTCTCAATTCCGTTGCCTTGGGGATTAAGGTAACAGCAGATAGATTCGAGGGGACACAGTGATGAGGGAAGGCTCATTCCAAGCCCTGTGGTCTGCCATGTGTGCAGGCAGGGCTGCCTTTCTCAGAGAGAGCAGTGAGGGGCAGAGATGGGAATGGGGAATCAGCAGAAGCATAGTGAAAGAAAAAGGCCTGGATGCAGACATGGACTGATGCATCCATCCAGAAAAAAGCACCTGTACTTTCCACCTGGAGTTGCATCCCTCTGGAATGGTGTTTCCTGGCAAGTCAGTTGCAAGAGAAGGGATCTGGGAAATAACATCTCAGGATATGCTGCATTTGTGTGGTGTTTATTTCAAACTGAAAGCATTTAGAAAACATCATTTGGACAAAGGCTCTTTTCCCACATCAGTTACTCCAGAAGGAAGCCAACTGTCATGAAAACCCTCCCTGGGAATGTGGATCTATCAGGGAATATTAACATGCACTAGGAGTCAAATTCAAAAGGGATTGGAAGTGACTTCATCCAGTCAGGCTATTACTTATTCTTTTGCGTATCCATTTATTTTATTTTACATCATTTACTCTCCCTAAGTTGGTTACAGTCCCCTCCTCCCTCTCCCCCATAAAGGATGTATAAGCACCTGGACCTCACTAGGTTATCTGGATAATCACTCTCCTGTGATTTTTCCTCTGCATGTTAAATAAATTTGTTTGCCTTTTTCTCCTATGATTTGTCTTTTGTCCATTCATTTTAAGCAAACCTTTAGAGGGCAAAATCAAACTTTGACATTTCACCCTACACAAGCAAGTTTCCTTAAAATTCAGGCCCCTGAATGGGCAGCAGGATGGTGTGTGCGGATGCTACACCAGAGTGATTTGGCCACTTCTACTCAGGAATCAGTAATACTCCCCAGAACCCCAGGCTGCAGGCCACTGATGCTGATGTAGGTGGATCCACTTCCTCTGCTGCTGAACCAGGCTGAGATGATGTGAGATATAATGAGTCCAAATCTGTGTTCAGTTTTATCCAAATCCAAGTGATTACTCCATATACATGGGCATTTGCTTGATAGGAGATGGAGACTCTGTCCTGGATGTCAGACAGGAGGCCGGCATCTTGGTCAGAATGTCCCCACTTACTGCTAAACAGTGAAAGAGGAAAGTGGCATTCATAGTGCAAGGCAGGGACATGAACTGAGCAGCAGCTGCCCTCACTAGGGGAGAGGGTTCACTGTCCTGATCTTTCCCAAGTTCTCTCCTTTATGTGCTCTCCAGAAATCCAGGCTACAGAGCCCCCAGGGACATGCTGGTGGGCAGGGCAGCTCAGAGTGTTACTCAGTGGGTATAATATTGGTCTTCTTACTTTAGAGACAATTGATCCTCAGATAATTTCAAGTTGATCTTAATCCATGCTCCTATAACTGGAGGAAGAAACAAGTAACTTTTTTTTGAAGTAATCAGATCCGGCATCACTAGTCAGCCCTTTCTGCTGATGAACCCTGGGGAAAATACCCAATGATGGATGGAAAAGGAGATATAATATAGAGATCCCCAAAGCAAAAATAAGATGCAGCTCATATAATCTCTGAGCATTATTGAGGCCTATAAGTTTGCATAAATGTGGAACTGTAAGTGATACACACCTTGAGGACTTATAGCACCATCTTTGTGCACCTAGAGTGAATTGCTTGACCTTATACTGATGATAAGAATGGTTTAAGTTTATTATAGAACACTTACAAATATATTTAGCATTATCTTGATATTTTTCCTTTTTTTAAGAAGGAACAATTACACACTCACAGAAATGTAACTATACCACAAAGTACACCACTCCCTTTCAGAGTATTTTGAAGACCTGCTGATTCAACCCTCTAAAAACTTTACCTTGAGTTTCCTACAGAGAAGAATATTCTCCCAAATAATCCCCATACACCAATGGAATACATTACTCCCTCAAGTACTCAGCAGTATTTCAAATTTTGACAATTATCAAAAAATATTCTTTGTTTCAAATTGAGCCCCAGCAAGAAACAGATTAAAGACAAATCTGTGTTGCCCTGGTCCGACCTGAGACCCTGGGGACACTGTCCTTGTGCTGAGTTACTGAGATGAGCCAGCCCTGCAGCTGTGCCCAGTGGGCCCCATCCCCTGCTGATTTGCATGTCCCAGAGCACAGCCCCCTCCCAACCCTGAAGATTTTTTTATAGGCTGGTCGCACCCTGTGCAGGAGTCAGTCTCAGTCAGGACACAGCATGGACATGAGGGTCCCCTCTCAGCTCCTGGGGCTCCTGCTGCTCTGGCTCTGAGATAAGGAAGGAGAACACTAGGAATTTACTTGGCCAGTGTATTCAGTACTGGCTGGATTTTCAGGTAGGGCTTCTTATAACATGATTGATTGTGTGGATGTTTGTTTTTATGTTTCCAACCTCAGGTGCCAGATGTGACATCCAGATGACCCAGTCTCCATCCTCCCTGTCTGTGTCTGTAGGAGACAGAGTCACCATCACTTGCCGGGCAAGTCAGGGCATTAGCAATGAGTTAGCCTGGTATCAGCAGAAACCAGGGCAAGCCCCTATGCTCCTGATCTATGCTGCATCCAGTTTGCAGACAGGGGTCCCATCTCGTTTCAGTGGCAGTGGATCTGGGACAGATTACACTCTCACCATCAGCAGCCTGCAGCCTGAAGATGTTGCAACTTATTACTGTCTACAGGATTATACTACCCCATACACAGTGTTACAAGCCATAACAAATGTGTGTCTGCACTGCCCTAGGTGCTCCTCCTGCTGCCTCTATCTGCAGAGAACATCTCCCAAATTGCATCCACACTTTGAAGTTTCTGTAGGAAGTGCCATGAAGCCTCCTCTGTTCCTTAACTATCTTTCCATCTCCTCATCCCCAGTGGCACAGACATGGCAAACCCTCTCCTGGTTGCATTACGAACAGAGATGATTACACCTATGAAGTCTGAGTTATGGTGTGAGTTGGAATTAATATCATAAAGGAGACACCACTCTTGGAATTCCAAGTAGAATTTTTTTTCTAAAAACAGGAATGAGGGTCCAAACTACAGTCTTTAAAAGTCTTGGTGACACGAGAATAAAGATGCAGATGCAAATGCAAAAAAAAGGGATTCTCTGGATCTCGCCATGAATCCAGAGTGTATCTGCCACTTCAGAAGGTATAATTGCCAATCATGTGGTCCTCAGACATGTCTGGGAAGCCCAGGTTTGGGGCTGCTGATGCTCTCTGCCTAGAGAACCTGCCTGATTTTCTAAGGCACCTGCTTACACTTGAGCAGCAATGGTCCTATTCCAAAGAGACCTAGCCAAAGAGAATGATCACAGTAAAAAGCCAATTCCTTCCAATGCCTTCCTGGCCCCATTTTCCCTGAATCCTCCCTGTTAATTATAAAAACCCTTTCATGGCTCTGACCTCTGACTCACTGGGCTCCCTGCTCTCAGGTTTCCTGGTTCTGCCCTAAACAAGCCTCACACTGCCCCGCCCTTGGAGCTTTACTCTCACTGCTGCCTCAGGGGTGATGCTTTTCCCCAGACCCTTGGTTCCTTCCCTCACTCCCAAAGCCAACCCTGTGCTTCCCATCTTAATGATCCCTCTGTATGTGTTCATAGGACACCCTACTCCATGCTTTTGTCAGAAGCACTTTTCACTTTCTGACTTATGATATAATTTATTTACTTATGATTTTACACTTGATAGGCTGACTCCCTCTAGTGGAATTTGAGCTTCATGGGACCGGGGGCCATTGTCTATTATTTGCATTGCTGCATCCCAGTGTAATGGTTGTACCTGGCAATTGAGACCATTGTCTATTATTTGCATTGCTGCACCCCAGTGTATTGGGAGTACCTGGCAAACAGTAGGTGCTCAGCGGGGACCACTCTTCCCAGGAGTCTGCATGTCTAGAAGTCTGGGAGGATTGTAAAGAGTGGATTAAACTGCTTGTTATATGAACAGTGTTCCCTTTTCCTTTTTTTATTCCTTTTTCATACCCAGTCTTTAGGAAATAAGGAAAATTACAATTCTCAGAACTTACATACTTTGTCTCAAGTGATATTTTAGGTTGCATTTCCTGAAAACATATAATAATAATATACTATCATATTTAATTGATTATATTATACTAATATGTAATGACATATAATATGTACTACATAAGTTATAACAGTAGTAAATTTATTGACTTTCCATTTAAAAGACAAAACTTATCAGATTATATCAGGAGTCAGATAATTGATATTTTAGGTTTGGTGGCAAAGAAAGAAAACTGAATACATTACTTAGATATATACACGAGAAAGAAAACAGATTTTCACTATTGTTATTAATAATTTTAAATGGAATGTAATTCAAAGAGCTTCTCAGCCTGTTCAGGGGAACCTCACTCACCACTACTCGTTCACAATTCTGAGGAAAACAAGAAAACACCAGATGAGATTCTTGTTTCTATCAGTGGTGTGAACAGAGGTTTTCAAAACTGTTAAAGGGAAAAGAGTCTGAATGTGGGTGAATGGCTGTGTTGTGCATAATGGAGTGCTCTAGAGAAGAGAAGATACCACCCCCATTTTTCCTGGCCAGCTGGACGCACCATCGTCTGTGTGCAGGGAGTGGAATCACACAGTGATGAGTCTGAGTCTGGAGTCTGCTTATCTTTGCAGCTGTGGTCACTCATGCACCCACAGCGCTTGGCCTAACAAAGTGATGTCCTTTACTAGTTCTTCCAAAGAATGGAACATTTTCAGGGCTCATAGAAAAGATGTCTAAGCTGCGAAGGAAAAGTGTGTATAGAAGATGAATTTCTGATCAATGACTTCAGCCAGGTACAATCATGCAGCAAGGAAGATGAATGGGCATGTTGAGGGAAGAGAGAGAAAAAGAAACCAGATTTTGATTTTTTTCTCCCAAGAGGTTTGTACTAAACACCATCTGTCTGAGCCTAGGTGATTGGTGAGGTAGGAGGACAGGGATTAAATTGTGTGTCCAGAGGGGAGAAGGTCTACCCCATGCTAAGTCAGTAGCCTTTCTGACCTGACCACCTGGGCAGGGGCTTCTCAATGAAAAGAGAGGCAGGTGATCTCTGCAGCTGGAAGCTCAGCACCTTCCCATGCTTCTTTGCATGTTCCTCCCAGCCACGCTGCTCTCCGGAGCCCATATCAATGCTTGGGTCAGACCTCAGGGGAAGAGCTACTCAATTAGGACCCAGAAAGATTCATGGAAGCCCCAGCTCATCTTCTCTGCCTCCTGTTACTCTAGCTCCCAGGTGAGAGGAAGAGGAGATGGCTCTGCACTGAAACTCTCTCAACCTTCTTGGTTCCTCTGACCTGGCATCCGTGCTGAGCAAGAAGAGTAATTATAATTCAATGTAGATCAGTGACTGTGGCTGTACTATGAGGATGGTGTGCTTGATGCAGTTTATATGGTGACTTTCCTGTTTTATTCCAATCTCAGGTACCTCCAGAGAAGTTTGTAGATGCAGTTTCCTGACTCCTTGTCTTTGTCTTCAGGGAAAGAGACTCTCTCATCTGTGGGTGCAGTCAGAACATCGGAAGCTCCTTAGCCTTGTATCAGCAGAAACCTGGGAAGGCTCCCTGGCTTCTCATTTATGGTGCATCCAGCAGGGCCACTAGAATCCCAGAGGGGTTCAGTGGTCATGGGTCAGAGACAGATTTTACTGTCACCATCAGCTGCCTGAAGCCTGAAGATTTTGCACTTCTTTGTCTTTTTTGATCTTTGTTTGTTTAAAGTCTGTTTTGTCAGAAACTGAAACCGCTGCTTTTTTCTGTTTTCCATTTCTTTGGTAGATTTTCTCCATCTCTTTGTTTTGAGCATATGTGTGTCATTGCACATGAGATGAGTCTCTTCAAAACAGGATACCAAAGAGGCTTAGTTGTTTTTCCAGGTTTCCACTCCATGTCTTCTAATCGGAGCATTTAGCCTATTTGCATCTAAGGTTAGTATGAATATGTGTGGATTTGATCCTGTCATCATGATGTTAGCTGGTTATTTCACAGACTTGTTTATGTGGTTGCTTTATTGCGTCACTTGTCTGAGTACTTCAGTGTGTTTTTGTCGTGGCTGGTAATGGTCTTTCCTTTCCATACTTAGTGCTTCCTTCAGGAGCTCTTGCAAGGCAGGTTTGGTGGTGACGTATTCCCTCAGCATTTGCTTGTCTTAAAATGACCTTATTTCTCCACACTTACGAAGCTTAGTTTGGCCAGATATAAAATCCTGGGTTGGATTTGTTTTCTTTGAGAATGTTGAATATTGACCCACAATCTCTTCCAGTTTGTAGGATTTCTGCTGAGAGATCCACTCTTGTTCGGATGGGCTTTTCTGTGCAGGTGAGAGGGCCTTTCTCTCCAGGTGCCTTTAACATTTTTTCTTTCATTCCCACCTTGGAAAATCTGATGATTATGTCTTGGGAATGATCTTCTTGTGGAGTATCTTACTGATTTTCTCCAAATTTCCTGAATTTGAATGTTGGCCTCTCTAGATAGGTTGGGGAAGTTCTCATAGATGATATCCTGAAATACATTTTCCAAGTTTGTTCCATTTACCTCATCTCTTTCAGGTATACCAATCAGTCGTAAAATGGGTCTCTTTACATAATCCAGTATCTCTTGGGGATTTTGTTAATTCCTTTTCATTATATTTTATCTCCTCCTACCTGCCCATCTTATCTCAGAAAGTCAGTGCTCAAGCTCTGGGATTCTTTTCCCCACTTGGTCTATTGTGCTGTTAATACTTGTGATTGTCTTATGAAATTCCTGTAGTGTGTTTTTCAGATCTATCATGCTGGTTATTTGCTTCTCTATACTGGCTATTTTGTCTGATTCTGAAGTGATTTTTTATTATTTTTAGCTTTCTTGAATTGGGTTACAAAATCCTCCTGTAACTGAATTCACTTTATTCCTATTCCTACTTCTGTCATTTCAGTCAGCTCATATTCAGCCCAGTTCTGAACTGTTGATGGAGAGGTGATGCAGTCTTTTGGAGGAAAGAAACCATGCTGGCTTTTTGAGTTTTCAGCGGAGAACTAGTTGATTAATTTTTTTTGTGCTTAGTGATTTGTGTATCTTCTTTATGAAATCTGTTTTACATGTATAGTCATGAAATACCTTTTCATGCTATTTTTAAAAAGCTTCATATTTTTGACTTTTACATTTCAGGTTAGGATTAATTAAGAATTAATATTTGTATCCATGTGTACATAAAATGTACCAGTTAAGATTTATTTTGATTTAATATGGATATCTAATTGATCCAATATAATTGAGTTATAATATTTTTTTCTACTAAATCACTGCTATGATCTGATTGTTTGTGTCCCCTCCAAAGTTCCCATTCAACGTGAGTTTTCAGGGCAACAGTATTAGAAGTTGGACCTTTTGGGTGATTAGGTTACGAGGGGTCTGCACTCATGAATAAAATTAATGCCTAATAAAAGTGGCTTCACATAAAGTTACCCCTTTGGTCCTCCCACCTTCAGCATGTGACAATTCAGCCATAAGGTTCCATCTTGGGAGCAGGAGCAGCTCTCACCAAACACCAAGATTGCCAGTGCCTTGACCCTGGACTTCCCAGTGTCCATAACTGTGAGAAAATAAATTTGTGTTGTTAATTAATTACCCAGTCTAATTTTTTTTTAGTACAAGTGCCTTGAGACAATTGCTGTATGACTTTTATTGTAAATTGAGTGACTATATTTATGCAGAGTTTGTTTCAGATTCTCTAATTCATTGCACTGGGTTATCTTTCTCACCCTTCACTGGAACAAAAATTTTTAAATTTTTTAATTAATTATTTTTTGACACAAGGTCTTGCTTTGTTGCCCAAGCTGGAGTGCAGTGGTGTGATCTCAGCTCACTGGAACCTCTGCCTCCCAGGCTCAAGTGATCCTCTGACCTCACCCTCTCAAGTAGCTGAGACCACAGGCATGCAAGACAGTGCCCAGCTAATTTTTTTATACTTTTTGTAGTAGTGGGGTTTCACCATGGTTCCAAGGCTGATCACAAACTCCTAAGCTCAAGCTATCCACCCGCCTCAGTCTCCCAAACTGCAGCAACTACAGGTGCGAATCACTGCACCCAGCCACAGTATGGTTATTTAATATAGGGTTTCATAGTGAGAAGTGTTAATCCTTCCATCTTGTTTTCCTCATGTAAGATTACCATCACTGTTTTTTGCCTCTTTGCTCGTCCATCTAATTAGAAAAATCTTTTAAATTTCAACAAAATTCACAGTGATTTTTATTGTTACTGTATTGAATTAATTTGGGGAGATTTATATTTACAATATTAAGTTTTCTAATACATATACATGAAGTAACTTTCCATTTATTGGGTCTCCTTGAGTCTTTCTCCATAACCTTTTGTACATTTGCACATCCTCTTTTTTTTTTTTTTTTTTGAGACGGAGTCTCGCTCTGTCGCCCAGGCTGGAGTGCAGTGTCGTGATCTCGGCTCACTGCAAGCTCCACCTCCCGGGTTCACGCCATTCTCCTGCCTCAGCCTCCCGAGTAGCTGGGACTACAGGCGCCCGCCACCACACCAGGCTAAATTTTTTTTTTTTATTTTTAGTAGAGACGGAGTTTCACCGTGGTCTTGATCTCCTGACCTCGTGATCCGCCCACCTCAGCCTCCCAAAGTGCTGGGATTACAAGCGTGAGCCACCACGCCCGGCTGCACATCCTCTTTATAACTTTTTATTTTACCATTATGTCAAACAGAGACAAGTTGCAAAAAAAACTGTAAGAAATATAAAATGGACTCATGTTCATTTGACTATCAACAGTTGACTTTCTACTTCCATGTTCTTTCTATAAGTTGATATTCTGAGTACTACTGATGGAAACAATACAAACTACTCTGAAACTTAGTGACACATGTAAACTGCAACCATCTGCCTATCATCTCTGTGGTTCTGGATGCAGCCTGGACTCACCAAGTTTTCTGCCAGGCTTTTCAAAGAATACAGTCAGAGAGTGGGTAGGGAATGTGTCATCTCTAAGGTGATTGACACTGGATATAGGGTTCTCAGCTGGGGCTCTTTGCCTATTCATACGGGGACTTGGTCTCCTCAACACTTTCCTGAGAGGAGTAGACAGAAGTTATGTAGCCTAGATGGCCTCTTATAGCCTCAGAAGGCAAATAGTGTTACTTCTACCACTGTCTGAACTCCACCAAGAGTCAACAGAAATGAAGTGTAAGGCAGTAGGTTTAATGGGAGGAGCATCAAAATCATGCTGTTAGAAGGAACTGTACAACGGGAGCTCTTCTCACAGGCAACTTGGAGGATACAACAGGCTTCAGTGCACCCTGTGACCAAAGCAATTCACTTCCCTCCCACATGCTAAATCCTCTAATTCTCAGATCCACATGCTCAAGTATTATTCCATGATAGTGTTAGGGTACCCTCGAAATGATGCCCTGGGGGAGTGATATTAGCAAGATGACAGAGTAGGAGATACCAGTCTTCACATGCCCATTCCCAAGAACACAAACACACCCAGAAAAAGCAAAATCTACAATTAGACAGCTCTCCAAAAAGGAAAATAGCCTTTGGAGAGCTCAAGGCACCAATTAAAGAAGTGCAGAAACACAATGGGGAAAAAAGCCCAGAATAACCATACAGAAAGAATTTCTGGGAGATGGCAAACCTGAGAGTTTTGAGACATCTAGGAGAAAAGAAGCAGGAAGCAATTGTTACTAGCAGGGAGGCAGGGCCACTGCAGTCCCCATGGCCTGCTCTGTGGAGGACCCTGCCGCCTTTGCAGCTGAGGACTTCAGTATCCCCCAGGCAGCCTCCACTTTACAACTTTCCTGATGAAGGTCTGTTAGTGTTCATTGAAGATCACAGCAGCCTGCTCCAAAGTGGGCACTAGTGGTTTTTGGCACTAAAAATACCTGAAGCCATGGACATGTACATCACCCCAGAGAGGAGGATGTTGTGATACCTTCCCTCCACATCCTCCCAAGCAGTAGCCACTGTTGTGCTGCCTGGGACAGGGCTGCCTCCCAGCCCCAACTCTGCATCATCCCAGACCCAGTCTCCAGGACCTCATCCTGTGTTGGCAACTCAGACCCTGAGCCACTTCCATGTGGACCAGCCCCACCCCAGGCCCAGAGCTGCTGTCACTAAAGTGCACCCACACTCCAGAGCCTGACCCTGAGGCTGCTCTGGAAATTGCCTAAGACATAACATAAATAGAGAATGTACAGCAACACAGTAGAGTGAAATGCAGAGAATAACCACACAGAAAGCATCTCTGGGAGATGGCACACCTGAGAGACCTGAGAAATATTGCACATGTGTCAAGAGTAATGAAATACATTAGTCTATAAGATCAAAAAAATGGAACTTATCCAGGATAAACATCAAGACATGCATCACTATACAGATTATAGTTCAAATTCTAAATCACATACAAAGAGAAAATCTCAAATGTATCAAAAAAAAAACTGGTTCATTATACCAGGGAAACTGTAATAAAACCTCAATTAACTATTTATGGGACCAATAGAGGCAAGAAGACAGTGAGATTACATATTTACATGCTGAGTGGAGGGGACTCAACCAAGGATTCATTATCCAGTGAAAATATGCTTCAAAAATAAAGTAAAAACACTTATTTATGAACAAAATGAAGAGAAAAGATTTCTTGTAGATATGCTCTATATATATTCAAGAGGTAATTTTTCAGAATCACAGGAAATGAGAGCAGATAGTAAGTTGAATGCACAGAAATAAATGAAGATTTCATAAATAGCAAAGAAAAGAGCAAGAAGCAAGGAAAAACAAAAGAAAAGCAGGTTTTTCCTTCAATGTATATGAAACTCTAGTCCAGGAAAAAACAAGCTATTGTGATGAATATCTCAATTCCAGTTACCTTGATGGGAATGGGAAAGCAGTTGTTGCCTGGGAAGGTACAAGAGGGATGAATCTGGAGAATTTGAAATACTCTAGAGATTCATTGGGATGAAGAACATACATAAAACTTAGTTGCATATTTAACATTTCAGCCCTTTACTCGGTATGTGCATTACCTCAAGAAAAAAAATTGAAAAAGCTAATTATGGACTAAAACATACGAACAAAGAAAGAAGAATTATCGATTACTTATGGAATCTCAACCTTACTAAGAAGTGAAAAATGCCCCTGGGAAGTGCTAAGAAACAAGAAATCTAACAGAGGGGACAAAAGGGACAGGGAATTTATCCTACTTATGCAGCATAGATTTCATTTCTGTTGGTTTCCCCCCAAACAGAGAAGGCATTTAAGGAAATTTTCTCACCAGAGAGGCCCCTTCACCCTTCCCTTGGCTCTTTCCACTCCACTGCACCGACAAGAGATTTTGCATATTGTCCCCTAGGGAGGACCTTCCCTTGTGAGTCTGAGATAAAAACTCAGCTCTAACCTTGGCTTGACTGATCAGGACTCCTCAGTTTACCTTCTCACAAAGAGGCTCCTTGCTCAGCTCCTGGAGCTGCTAATGCTCTGGCTCCCTGGTAAGGATAGAAGTAAAATGAGGTGGGAAAATGGGGTAGGAAGCTGAGATCTGGGGGCTCCACAGCTTCCCATATTTATTTCAACCCTGTGTTAGAGGCACATGGTCTATGCTCCAGGAAAGAAAATTCATATTAGTGCCTTATGAGTAATCAGGATCCTCTTCCAAGGAACAATGACCAGTGCTCTGGTTAAGATGTTGAAAATAAAGAGTTTGGCTGGGCACGGTGGCTCACGCCCGTAATCCCAGCACTTTGGGAGGCCAAGGCGGGCGGATCACAAGGTCAGGAGATCGAGACCATCCTGGCAACACAGTGAAACCCCGTCTCTACTAAAAAATACAAAAAATTAGCCGGGCGAGGTGGCGGGCGCCTGTAGTCCCAGCTACTTCGGGAGGCTGAGGCAGGAGAATGGCATGAACCCCGGGGGTCGGAGCCTGCAGTGAGCTGAGATCGCGCCACTGCACTCCAGCCTGGGCGACAGCAAGACTCTGTCTCAAAAAAAAAAAAAAAAAAAGAAAGAAAATAAAGAGTTTCTTACTGGCTAGTAAACAGTGCTTTCATTTTTTAAAAAAGTCTACTTTTCATGATATAAATGAAAACTGGAAAAAAATACATAACTGTAAATAAATATCATAAGGGAAATCACGAAAGTTGCTCATGGTGTGTCTAGATAACCTTGCACTTCTTTCATATTATTTCAGGGTCCAGTGAGGATATTATGATGACCCAAACACCACTCTCCCTGCTCATCATCCCTGGAGAGCCGGCCTCCATCTCCTGCAGGTCTGGTCAGAGCCTTGTTTACAGTGATGGAAAAACCTATTTTTTTGGTACCTGCAGAAGCCAGGCCAGTCTTGACAGCTCCTGATCTATTTGGTTTCCAATCAGGCCTCTGGAGTCCCAGACAGGTTCAGTGGCAGTGGATCAGGCACTGATTTCACACTGAAAATTAGCTGGGTGAGGGCTGAGGATGTTGCATGCAAACTGTACAGCTATGAGTCTTAGAGCTGCCATGCCACGTACAACAGTAATAGTCAGCCTCATCCTCAGGCTGGAGCCCAGAGATATGCAGAATCCCTGCATTGGCTAATGCATCATTGGATCCAGAGAAGCGGCTGGGAACTCCAGAGCCTTGGCCCTTATCTGAGTCTGAGTGGTAGTACAGGAGATACTGGGGAGGGCTCCCTGGCTTTTGTTGGTACCACCTTATCCAGAAGTCCCCAACACTGAAGCCACTGCTCAGTGTGCAGGTGAGTCTGACAGATGCTCCAGGAGATGCAGAATGGGAAGATGGCTGAGTCAGCACAGGCTGGGAGAGGGAACCTGAAAACAGACATCATGGATGATAAGGCACTTCCCAGGGTAAAGCTTCTTGTAGGTCTGAGCCACAGGGGGTGATGTAGGTTGGACACTGAGACTCAGCTTATAAGGACTTTCCCTACCTGTGCAGTGAGAGAGGAGCACGAGAAGGAGAAGAGTCCAGGCCATGGTGGACACAGCCCCTGAGCCCTACCAGTGGGCCTGAGCTGCCCCAGGTCTCCTTTTCTTCTCCATCCTCTGCCAGAGGAGGGGCTGCTCATGCAAATATGTTCCCATCCAAGGACTGCCCAGCCCCTCCCCGAACTCGGGGCTGAAGCTCAGCTCACACTGCAGACTGAGGAGGAGGAAGGTTTGGTTTCCCCCTTGGGAGGGCCCTGGGAGGAAGCACCTGCCGAGACCATACACAGGTCTCTGCTTAGGGGACTCTGCCAGGCCAGAGAGGACACAGCTCCTGAGTCCCCATCATTGAGCACAGGGCACAGGTTCCTTGCAGTGAATGGTTCTTACTAAGCAGCTGTGTAGGGACCATAGGGTAGTCCTGCAGCATCCCCTGCTGGTTGCAAGGTGCACACCTCCTGCTACAGTGTGGATGTGTGCCCTCTCTCAATCTCCTGTTGAAATGTAATCCCCAATGTTGCATGTGGCACCTGGTGGGAGGTGGTTGGGTCATTGCAGAGGATTCCGTGAGGCTTGGTGCTGTTCTCATGACAGTGAGTGAGTTCTTGCAAGATCTGATTGTTAGTTAGATGTGTGGAACCTCCCCGCTTACTCTCTTTCTTGCTCCCACTCTGCCATGAGAGATGTCTGCTCCCACTGCATGTTCCACCGAGTAAAATCCCCTTGAGATATCCTCAGAAGCCAAGCAAATGCAGGCACCATGACTCTTGTACAGCCTGCAGAACCATAAGCCAATTCAACCTCTTTTGTTTGTAAATTTCCCAACCTCGAATATTTCTTTGAAGCAATGCAACAATGTCCTAACGCATATACTTGGTACTGAGAAATAAAGTATTGCTAAAAGATACCTGACAGTACAAAAGCAGCTGCGGAACTGTCATGCGCAGAGGTTGGAAGGGTTTGGGGGGCTCAGGAGAAGACAGTGTGAAAGGAAAATTAATCTTGGGACCCCACTCAAGCTGGGAACTGCTTAGAGCAACCTGCCTCCCATTCTATTGAAAGCCTCCCCTCTGCTCACTGAGATAAATGCATATCTGAATGCCTTCTTTGGAGAGGCTCATCAGAAGCTCAAAACAATGTAACCATGTGTCTCTTATCTATCTAAGATCTGGAAGCCCCTTCCCCGCTTCAAGTTGTCCTGCCTTCACCTGGAGCTCTTCCACCTTTCCAGACTGAACTGATGTACATCTTACACATGTTGATTGATGTCTCATGTCTGCCTAAAATGCATAAAACCAAGCTGTACCCCTACCACCTTGGACATATGTCTTCAGGATCTCCTGAGGCTGTGTCACAGATGTGCCTTCTCAACCTTGGCAAAATAAGCTTTCTGAGTTAACTGAGACCTGTGTCCGATTTTGGGGATTCACAACAGGAAGATTAGAAAATGCTTCGGACTTTATAGAGACTGGTTAAATGGTTATGATCAAAATGCTGATGGTGTTAGGAACAATGAAGCATAGGCTGTCAACATCTCACATGGAAAGTGAGTAACTTATTGGGAACTGGGGCAAATATCTCCCATGTTATGCCTTAGGAAAGAGTTTGGCTGAATTCTATGCATGTTCTAGGAATCTCTGGAAGTTGGAACTTCAGAACAATATTTAGAGTATCTGGCAGAAGAAATTTCTAGGCAGAAAGAGTTCAAGATGTGGCCGGGCTGTGTTGTATTCAGATGTGAGATCAAAGAAATGACTTTAATTTGGAATTTATATTTAAAAGGAAAGCAGAGCATAAAAGATTGAAAAATTTTCAACTTAACTATGTGGCAGAAAATAACATCCTCTTTTCCTGAAAAGAATCCAAGTGGGCTGCGAAACAATCACTTGCTGGAGGTATTTGCATAACTAAAGAGGAGCCAAGTGTTGATAGCCAAGGCAATGGGAAAAAGACCTCAAAGGCATTTCAGATATCTCTGAGGCAGCCTCTCACATTACAGGTCCTGAGGCCTAGGTGAACTGAATGGCTTGCTGGGTCTGGCCTAGGGCCCCAGAGTCCTTGCAACCTCATGGCTGATTCAGCTCCAGCCTTGGCTCAAGAGGCTCCAGATAATGCTATGCCACAGTTTTGGGGAGCAAAAGCCACGATAAGCCTTGGAAGCTTCCATGTGGTGTTAAACCTGCAGGAGTACAGAATGCAAGAGTGTTGGAGCCTCGACAACCTCCACCTAGACTTCAGAGGATGTATGGAAAAGCCTCGGTGCTAAGGCAGAAGCTTGTTGCAGGGGCAGAACCCTCCCACAGAACCTCTACTAGGTCAGTGTGGAGGGGAAATATGGGGTTGAAGGCCCCAGACCGAGTCCCCACTGGGGCACTGCCTAGTGGAGGTGTGGGAAGGAGGTCACTGTCCTCTGTATTCCGGAATGGTAGATCCACTGGCAGATTGTATCCTACACCTGGAAAAGCTGCAGGCACTTAACAGCCTATGAGAGTAGCCACAGGGGCCAAACCCTTCGTAGCCGAATGGGTAGAACTGCCCTCAGCCTTGGTAGCCCGCCCTTTACATCAGTGTGTCCTGGATGTGGGAGACGGAGTCAAAAAAAGATTATTTTGGAGCTTTAACATTTAATGAATGCCCTGTGGTGTTTCAAACTTCCATGACATCTGTAGCCCTTTTTTATGGCAGTTTTTTCTCTCTTGGAATGGGAATATTTACCCAATGCCTGTACCACCAGTGTATCTTGGAAGTAAATAACTTGTTTTTTATTTTACTGGCCTATAGGTGAAAGGGACTTGCCTTATCTCAAATGAGACTCTGAACTGTGGACTTCAACTGAGTTGATGCTGGAATGAGTTAAGAGTTTTGGGGATTGTTAGGAAGACATTATTGTGTTTTGCCATGTGAGAAGAACATGAGACTTGAGAGACCAGGGGAATAATGGTATAGTTTGGATGCTAAACTAAATCTCGTGTTGAAATGTAATTCACACGCTTGGAAGTGGGACCTTGTGGGAGGTACTTGGCTCATGAGAGAGGATCCTTCATGGGTTGGTTTTCACCTTATGATAGTGAGTTTTCATGGGATTTGGTTGTTCAAATTTGTGACACCTTTCCTACCGAGTCTCTATCTTGCTCCTGTTCTGCCATGTGTAATGCCTGCTCCTACTTCATCTTCTGCCATGAGTAAAAACTCCTTGAGGCATCCCAGAAGAGGAGCAGATGCCAGCACCAAGCTTCCTGTACAGCCCACAGAACTGTGAGTCAATTCAACATTTCTTTGTAAATCATCCAGTCTCAGAGATTTCTTTACAGCAATTCAAGAATGGCCTTGCACACCTCCCCATGGTGCAGAGACCTGAGAGCCCAGCTGGTCTCTGCAGTTCGCCAGGCACTGTCTTGGTTCACACATAGACGATCTGACTTCTAGACACATTGATGATATTACGGTGTGTAGATTATGGTGGAATTTCTCACTGCTAGATGGAGTGCAGATCTAGGTGAGGTGCTTACATGTATGGTAATAATGACTTAGGGGGTTAGCGTCCCCAGAGAAGATGTTACAAACATCACATTTCTTCACTGATTTATGATTTAGAATATACACACAATGTTAGTGTCTCGTCTCTTTTGTTCTAAGCAATACACTCCAACTATTCTTAGAGAAATACACATGTGTTGTAATGTCTCCAATGTTGGCTCATTTATTTATTTTTCTTGATGAGCTGTGTTTATTTACACTTCCTACGGCAGTGGTTGCAAAATGCATTGTTACTTTTTCTGTAAGTACTTAATCTTTTCAATTGGTAACATAAAACTGTTATCCTTGAATTGAGCGGTACATCTAGTATAGTTTGATATGAATGGAGATTATGTAGCATTGAAGTTCAAGGTTGTCTACAATTATGATAATATTAGGAAAATGTAACTCAGTAGAGGGCCTGGAGAATTAGTCCTCATACAACTTTAATTTTATGACTGTTGTTGAGAAGAATTTGGTACTTTTTTGCCCTAACTTGTTGGATGCATTTAGGATGAACATTAGGCTCACTGGGTTAGAGTCAGATAATCAAATACATGAAGTGGAATTGGCTACCCAGTGTAAAACCTATATGTGTGCAAGTCTACACATAAAGTTTCTACTGACACATGGGTTTCTATAAGACACTTGCTTTTAGGTATGTTGATAAAAGTGGATAATGTGGTAATTAATTTAAACAGACTGCTCTAAGTCAAAGCAAAAACTACCATCAAGATTCCTTATAACATCCGGGCCTCCTCTAAGTGGTGACAGAGAAACCCAACATCTAGTCCTGTAGACAGTGGAGCCTGAACTTGGCCCTGACTATCCCCTGGGGTTTCTGTTGTCCCCCATTCCATCCTGGTGGAACTTCCCAGGTCTGGGGCCATGACAGTCATTCAGAGCAGGGGTCTTCTGCTGTCCTAAACATGTCCATGTGCGCTGGCCATAGGGAATGATTTCTGCAGAGCTATCTCTCCTACTCATAAACCATCTCCCTTTGTGCTGGATGGTGGGAGACCCTCCCAAGCACTCAAGAGCACGGTGAACCCAGCTATTCCCACCATCCTGTGTGTGAAAATATTCTTCTTTATTTCTCTACACACACAGGGAGACACAAACAGCCTGAGCCTCCTGTGCACATGGAGGTGATGGGAAGTGAGAGAAGTCCTGGGGGACCATTTGTGTACACGTGACCCTGTGCATCAGGGTCAAGGTCTTGCATCTGCATCTTCAGGAAAATATTTAGCGTCCTGCTTTGTGTGGGCAGCTCACCAGTGTTACTAGTGAACAAGGTAACAGAGGAGCTGAGCATGGGGTTTGTGCTATGAGTCCACCTGTGAATGACTCTCTAAACTGGAAACTAAAACCCCACCAGGTGAGTGGTGGAAACTAGACACGCCCATGTACAAACTGTCATATTTCAAAAAGTGCCCAAGCAATGTTTTGGAATCTAGTGGAACATTTGCTATGGGCAGAGACAAGGAAGACATGCCAAAACAGGCCATTCTCATAGACAGATGGTGAATTATCGAGATGTCTGGAAAGGTGGAAACTCTGAAGGCAGGGTTGAAAGACCCCCTTCTGAACTGTGAGTCAGGCCAATGGTAGGAAAGTGGGATCAGTGCAGATCAGCTGGGAAGTTTTTGCCTCATTCTCCTCTACCCGTGTCATTGTGGGTACACGAAGCTGATCCCACAACCTTGGTTTGCCCCACAGTGCTGGTCAGCCTCATCCTCTCCCTGGGTGTCCTGATTGGTCAGGCACCTATGAAGACCACAGCCTGAGCCACAGAAGCCAGCAGCGATCTGACAGCCCCATAGATCCAGCAGCATCACTATTACCAACAGGCCTTCTGAAACAGGGTCCTTGCTTTGGCTCAGCTGGTGCCAGGCCATACCGTAACCACTGCAGCCACTGCTCAGGGTGCAGGTGAGTGTGACTGAGGCTTCCAGGGAGGCAGATGCAGAAGGCGGCTGAGTTAGCACAGGCTGGGAGAGGAACCTTGGAAACATAGGTTCCCTTCAGGGCTGCAGCTGAGAGGCAGGTAAAGAACGCTGGAGGGGAAAGGACAGAGGTTTGGTTCTGAGAGACACTGTCCTCTGTTAAGGTGCTGATTACTATGAGGTGCTGTCTCCAGTCAAGGTGCTGACAGCTGCCCATGCCTGCCCTGTACAGACTGTGAGGAGCATCAGGAGCAGCCCAGGCCATGGAGGAGCCCCCAGGGCTCCGTCCTTCCGGTTCCTGTGAAGGCTGAGTGCACAATGCTCTTATAATATCTGCACAGGGCAAGGCAGGGCTTTTCATGCAAATACAATTTTAGAATATTTATATTAATGACATCTATATGCATTATCTGTGTTGTACTTTTTAGAATAAAAAAGACAAGTTCAGCAGCAAGGCCTCTACTCCATGACCATAATCCCATAGTGCTGCTTTTGTTGGGGCTTCAGGAGTCAGTAGTAAAAGGGAGAGTGACAGATGAGAAAATAGAATTAGTTAAATCTGAGTTCCTTTTCCAGTCACTGGAGACACATGTGAGACCCAAGGATGTTGTGCCAGCTCAAGGGTGGTCTCCATGTCTTTCTTGCTTTCTGATGTGGCTGGAATTAGCCTCCCTCCATCCACACCATTATCTTTCTGAACAGGTTCTGCAACTCCAGGGACAGGACATGTATTACTCAAACCAGTCTGACAGTTCACCCCAATCACCACGATGGTGTCAGGGGACACGGTGTGACTGATCTGGTCAAGTTGTCCTGAAGGCCAGAATTCCTGATCAGCGAGTCAGGGATGGCAGGTCTCGATCATTCTGGAGGGTTTGTGTCCAAATTGAAATCCTGGGACTGAGGAGGTCATTTGTTCCCACGTGAGTATTCATCCAGGGGCAAGAAACAGTCATGAAGAAAGAATATCTCAAAGAAGTCTAAGAGGGAGATTCCTCTCTTGCCATCTTGAATGAAAAAGTCCCTTTGATACCTTTGACAAAGGCTAACAGGCAGTTTGATATTTCCATTGGAGTAATGAGCTCAGGGCCTCCCTCAGCCACCTTGCCCATAAAGGCTCCTTCAGCAGGGTGACTCGTTACCATCCTGTCCACGTCCTAAGGCCAGCCTTGAGCCCTCTCCCCTCACTCAGGCTTCAGTCCCTCCTCCCCACAAACATATGCTGGGTCTAAACAGTCTCCCCCAGTGACCCTAGCTGGACCCACAGCCATCACGCTTCCCATCTCCTTCTCCATCTTGTCTGAGGCATCTGGACTTTTCTTCACAAACTTAGCTCATATCCTCTGTCTTCCTTGTCCAACCCTCTGATGGCTCCTCTACCACCGTTACTGAGCTCTCCTCTCCTCTCCTCACTAAGTGATGATATCTTATTGTATTGATATTATTACTCAGTTGTCTCATCTCTTCCACCAGATGGTGTCTTGTCCCTGAGGACAGGGACACTTCCTGTCTTTTCCACCCTGTTTCTTGAGCCCCTAGACCTAAGCCTGGCACACAGTAGGTGCTAATTGAATGGTGTGGATGGACAGACATCTGGCAGTTGAGGCTCTTTGGTCAGACATAGTGGGTGCTGTGCTCCTGTTCCTGTCCTGATCCATGATGGACTTGGTTCCCAGGGAAGCCTAACCCAGGTATTGAGGAATTGATATGGTTTGGCTCTGTGTCCCCACCGAAATCTCATGGTGAATTATGATATTAAATGTTGGAGGAGGGGCCCAGTGGGAGGTGATTGGATCACGGGGGCAGATTTCTATCTTGCTGTTCTCAAGATTCACGACCATGAGTGAGTTCTCGTGAGTTCTGGTTGTTTAAAAGTGTGTAGTATTTCCCCTTCTCTTTCTCTCCCGCTCTGCCATATCAAGATGTACTTGCTCCCCTCGTCCTTCCTCCATGATTGTAAGTTTCCAGAGGCCTCCAATTCATGCTTCCTGTACAGTCTGCAGAACTGTGAGTCAATTAAAGACTGTGAGCCTTTCTTCATAAATTACCCTGTCTCAGGTAGTTCTTTATAGCAATGTGAGAATGGACGAATATAGATATTTATTTCAATATATGACAGTATGACAATTTATTATTGCCAAGGGTTGGATATGGGGGTAGAATTGAGAGAGGACTGGGAAACATTATTTAGACCATGTTTGCTTCAGTGCATCTCATACTCCACATTTTGTCCACCAAACAAAATCACAGTTAAGCAGCTTATTTGGTGAATGGGTTGGGGGCTGCACAGGGAAACTCTGTCACTGGAAAGACAGCATGTCTTTGTCTTCCTTCCCCAGTGGCCTACAGTTCTGTGTGAGCATTAATGCTTGTGTGCCAAGATAAAGAAAAATAGCCTTATCCCCAGACTGGAGCCCAGAAATGCTCAGCGAAGCCTGTGAACCAGGACAGGGCCCTGAAGGCCAATGGCTGTTTTCATAGATGAGGAGTTTGGAGCTATTCCTGGGAGCTGCTAGTACTCATTAACATGAAAACCACCCCCAGTGCTGGTGGCACTTCCAGTGCAGGAGATAGTGACCCTCTACCTTGGGGCCCCTGCTACTGACGGAGGCTGAGTCAGCACAGACTTGGCCCAGGACCCTGGAAGTGGAAGAGACACAGAAAGGTGATACTGTTCTAGAGACAAGAGGAGAAAGCAGAGTCCCTTGGGCTTCCCAGGGCTCCTCCCCTGGCCCTGTGTCTAGTCACCTGTACAGTGAGTGAGGAGTATGAGGAAGAGAGGGGACCAGTCCATGGTGGAGATTGGCCTGAGTCCTGCCTTCTGTGCCTACAGCTACAGCAGAGCTTCCCCCAATCTTTCTCCCTCTCTTTATACTCTTTGAGGAAGAGAGTCCATCTATGCAAGTGACAGCCTCTCAGCTTCTTGATCCCACTCTGTGTTTGGGTCAGGGTCAGGGCCCTGTGCCTTCGGGGATCAGGGGAATGAGCAGGAGTGGAGCTGTGTTGTCCCAGGGGTTTGGAAGTTCACAGCTGTGAGGCCTTAGCAGAGGGCAAGAGACAAAATGGGTGGATGATGCCAGCTCTGAACACACCCAGACCCTTCAGGAATGGACCTCAAGCATTCTCTGTTGTCCAACCCCAGACACAGTACTGACTGATATGCTGACCATTCAAGTTTAATATCATCTTGGAAGTAAAATAAATTGTAAGATTTATTTTTCAGAAACAACGTAGTCTAGGTAATATTTGTAAAGATAATATATATTGCAAGAAAATAATCGAAGCTCTCTGAGTCCAATTTCAAATATGATAGAGACCTCAAGTATGATGCTGAAGGAGAAAATATAATTGACTAATATCCTATGGCTCTTGGTGTTTATTTCTGTGAAACACAATGCAATGCAGAAAGAATGTGAGCAGTCTCTGCAGTGACTCAGTCTGATAAGAGAGCAGAATCCGCTGAGTACATATTGTCCCTTCATTCTATGCCTCCCATAATGCATTGTGCCACACCAGCCTATTGTGGCTCTCAGCAGAGACTCATGAATTCAATACCATGTCTTCTGTCAGCATTGGCTGAAAAACCTGTACGTTTGTCTATCGAGTGGGACATCGGATCATTGGATTTCACAGCCAGGCAAGGGAGCTGGGCTAAATTATTGTTACTGTCTCTCAATCAGCACACTTCAGTCTCCTCAGATTCTGTTTTTTTTGTGTTTGTTTGTTTTGGTGTTGAGAGAGGATTGCTTTTATCTTACACTCATGAGATTGAAAAAAATAACACATATTATTTGTTTAAAATGTAAATTATTTTTTCTGTGTCCAGCTAGGGTACTGTCAGGCTAGATAATACACCATTTTTTTGTTGAAAGAAAGTAAGGAAGGCCTTCTGTCCTGCACTGTTCCATCACCACTAACATCATTGTGAAGAGGTCACCAAGAGACAATGTGAAACTTCTGAGGTCAGCAAGGCCTGAAGCAAACTCAAATGGTTCCTATTTCAGCAAAGCTGGACTCTTGCTTACAGGCCTGTGCACATGGTAGAGCAGGTGTTTCCTCCCCAGGGGCAAACTCAGAACTCACAGCCACCCTACACCTCCCCTTTAGAGAGGAGCTGTTTACTGGGATGAAGACTCAGAAGTGTATGCCTAGGATGGTGGTAAAAAGAATCAGGTTTGAATAATGGACCAGACAAACACTGACATTTTACCAAAAAATTTGAGGGAGATAAAAAGAACATTGCGGTGTCCAGCCTCAGTTTGAAGACCCAGGGGTTCCTGCAACATCCACACCATGGCCGGGACTCCTCCTTTCCTCCTACTCTACCCTCCTCTCTCTCACAGCTCAGGTTCATGGAGATCTGGGTGGGGCTGGGCAGATGAGGGACCAGGAGGCCACTCAGGATGGGGTGTTCTAGGCTGACCAGTTTCTAAGGGAAGAAGGTGCATCACCAAGTACATGTGCCCCTTAGGCCTCAGTGGTCTCATCTAGAAAATGGGATTTTCTCTCAGTGGAGCCCATCTAGATGGGTGGGGGCTCAGTGGGGTGAAACCTCACCCCTGGATGGCACAAAAGGATGACATGGAGAGAGGAGCCTGAGAGATGTTAGAACCAACTCTGACCATCTGGCCCTCAACTCATCACCTTGCAGATGCTGCCTGTTGGCCAGGCCTGGTTAATTGTTTTCCTTCTTCTCCGCCTTGAATAAACAGGGATTCCCCAGGCTGAGCAGAGCCTCACAAACAGGATGAGGCTACTAATGTGCCTTCCCTCCCCATGGGTGCTCTCCCTGATAGGTTCCCCTTCAGCTCTCAGGCTGAGGGCAGAGACAAGAGCAGGTTCACAGCTGACTCTTCCTGTCCAGCCCCATCCTGAGCCCAGTACAATGTGGCCAGTGTGGTGAGAGGCAGGTCTTCAATTGTCAAATAGTTATTGAGCGCCTAACTTCTCCTGGGCACAGAGTTTAGTGTTGGGAATGCCATGATGATCTAGACAGCCTCATCCCTGCTTCATGCTGACCCTAATGGGAGCACAAGGAAGGGAGGCCACAGGGGACCTCCCTTCCTCCCTTCAACCACTGGGGGTAAGGAGGCCAGAGAAGCCTCTGCTGCACTCAGGGTTCTGATGCAGGATGCCCTGGTGGGATCATAGAGGAAGAGGGAACAGGGTGTAACATGAGAACTGAGGAAGTATCAGCATGTCCTTAGGCTTCTTGGGATTCAGGTGAAGATGTAGAGAAATTCACAAAGTAGATATGGAGGGAGAAACACAGAGCTGAATAACAGAATCCAGGAGAAGGGAATTCCCAGGAATAGAGGGATTGTGATTCAGAAAGAGAGACCCTGGCAGGGCAAGCGCCTCAGAAATCCAGTAACATGCGATGTGGTTCCCTGGGGCCAGGAGCTTACTTACTGGCAGCGCCTGATCTGTTAGGGCTACTGGAAAGGAAAGCAGGAGGAGCCATGTGTCATCAAGGGGAAGCATGCAGAAAGGTGAGAACATGGGCAGAAGGAGAGTAGATTTCACTTGAGGAGAGCCTGGATGGGAGGTGTGAGATGGGAATGTCCGAAATCTTTGCTAGATATTTTATATAAATGGGATCCTGTCACTTTGTAGATTTTTTCTTACAGGAGAAGATAAATTCAGAGCTTAGAGAGTTCTATTATTGTTGTTTAGGACAGTGTTTCTCTAACACAGGAAATTATACTCACAGTTCCTGCCCTGGTGGAATAGAAACTCTGTGTGTTTTAAAATGTTCTTTAAAATTATTCACCATTTTACTGGTCTTTTCAGAAATATGAGTCGATTAAAATTTTTGACATGTTCATCTTACATTTTTGAAAGTAATATATAATCTTTTTTATAATCTACTCTAACCCTTTTGAGGTTATTCATTGAGAAAACCAAGAAAATTTACTACCTACTGTATTTACACTGTTGTTTCTAAGTAGTGAACTCTTGAATCTCTGGAATTTATTTTCTTGAATCATGGAGTAGTTCCTATGAGGGATTAAAACTTTTTCCTTGTTCACCTGTATTTTTCTAGAAGATATCTCTCCTCTGTTCCTTTCTTTGTGACAATGGGCTGTTGATAAATGCTTTTCTTTTTTATTCCTGAAGGAGGTAAAGTAGATAAATGTTTTGGCATCATTAGCTAGTTAGTGGAAAATAAGCCATAAGAGGGAATAAGAACTTAAAAGAAGGTGCAGAATTTGGGGAAAGAAGTGGCTGTAGGCCTGAAGACATAACTTGATATTCGATAGAGACAAAATATTCTAGAGAGACACTGAGAAGGAGAGTCTAAAGTTTCAGGGCAAAAAAAGGAGAATTCAATTAGAGGTTTAATAGCTAGACTGGTGTCCTGAAAGGACAGAGACAGAGCTGAATTAAACAGACTGACACTGATCCCAGACCACTGGGACAAGGGCCCCATGAAAAGTAGACCCTCAGCAATGACACAGGTGTCCCGGAAAGCAGTAGCTTTGGGAGGCGAGCAGAAGGAGGCCCCACTTGGAAGTGTGTGGACATTGGGAAAGGTGCAGGTGCTGGACCCTCAAGCTGCTTCTCACCTGAGGGAGGGACATGTGCACAGGTGGTGGGCAGTGGCCACTCCTGTGGCTTCCTGAACTCCTTGCCTTTCTTACCCCCTCTGGGACAAGGAGGCCATCATGGGGATGTGTATCTACTTCCTCCCTCTCCTGGGACTACGTGTATCTCAGGTCAGTGCCTGCATGGCAGTAGTGTGCCTGTCTAAAATTGGTCTGTGGGAAGAATGTCAGCAACATTAGGGAGCCCGAGCTGCAACTTCGTGAGCCAGAAATTGCCTGACTTGTGATCCTGTCCAGGTCCCAGCATCTACAGGACAAAACCCAACATGAACTAAGGATGGGAGTGGATGACAGAGTGATGCACATTGTGGGATCACATAGGCAAATCTCTTTTTTTATCCTGTTGTCTGGACCCAAAGTCTCCCAGCCATGAGGTGAGCATGTGACTGACCCCAGCTGCAACTACAGGCATCTGCATTGTGCTGTCCAAACCCATCAGACAACCCACTGGTCCACATGATGTTGTCAGGGGAGATGGTGTGAGTGATCTGATCTAGTATTCTCAAAGCCAAACATTCCCAGTGGGTTGGTCAGAGTGTATTTCCTCATTCTGGAGCATCTGTGTGTGAATGTGATACCTGAGACTGGGCAGTATCTTGTTCGTGCATGGGAATTTAGCCTAGGGACAGGACAGGACATGGAGAAGAGACATCTCAAATAAAACTCATAGTGGGATCTCCCCTTGCATTTGGAGAGAAAAGGGTCTTGTGACAACTTTGAAAGGGGCTGGGAGGCTGTTGTCTAAGTTTCCATCATGGTGATTAACTCAGGGCCTCCCCCAGCCTCATTGCTCATGGAGGCCCCCTCAGCAGGGGGTTCACATCCACCCCCTCCAGTTTTCAAGGCTATTCCTGAGCCCTCTCTCCTCACCCAGGCTTCAGTTCCTCCTCTCACAAACACAGGCTAGACCTGACCTTTCTCTCCAATGACCCCAGCTGGCCCCATGGCCTTCACGCTTCCTGCCTTCCTGTTCATCTTCTCTGAGGCATCTGGACTTTTCTCCATAAACTTGAGTCAGATCCTGTGTCTTCCTTGCCCAACCTTCTGATGGCTCCTGTATCCCCAACTGAGCTCTCCTCACTGCGTGATGACATCATATTGTTGCACTGACATTTTTACTTGATTGCCTTATCTCTTCCACCACTCAGTGTCAGCTCCATGAGGACGGGGCCCCTTCCTCTCTTGTTCATCATGTGCCTTGAACCCCTGGATCTGAGCCTGGTGCACAGTAGGTTCTCAGTGAATGAGGTGGAGAAACAGACCTTTGGGAGTCGACTATCCTGAGTCAGACACAATGACCCTGGTCCTGTTTTCACCCATTATGGATTTGGTTTCAGGGACAACCTGATCTTGGTATTGAGGGATTTCTCTTAATATGAGACAATGCAACAATTTGTTACTGCCAAGGGTTGGATGTGAAGGTAGAATTGAGAGGACAGGGACACATTCTCCACACTGTGTTCACTGGAGTGAGTTGTAACATCTAAATTTTTACTAAACAAATGAAAAGCAACGTTAATCAGCTGACTTGCCCAAGAAGTGGGGGCTGCACAGAGAAGCCCCATTGCTGGATGGGCAGCAGCTTTTTCTCCCACTTCCCCACTGGCCTGCAGCACTGCCTGAGCCTCGGTGCTTGTGTCCCAAGCTGAGAATAAAAATAAGCCTTTTCCTCTGCCTGGAATCCAGAGATGCTCAGAGACGCCATGTTCTCCAACCTGGAGCCTCAGCATTGGGCCTATGCCCCTAAGGGTCAATGACTGCTTTTATATATGTGGAGCTCAGGGTCACTCAGAGGCATGTTTGTACCAGAGCACATGCCCGTGCCCAGCATTGCTGCTGCTTCTAGTGCAGGAGCTGGTACCCTTCTGCCCCACAGATGCAGGCACTGCAGGTGGCTGGGTCAGCACGGGCTGGGCTCAGGACCCCGGACATTAAGACAGACACAGGGTGAGAGGTGGGTCAGTGGACAGAGACACCTGCATAATCCTTGGTCTTTTGATCACCAGCCCTGACACTGAGCCCTAGCCACCTGTGCAGTGAAGGAGAAGGCAGGCGAGAGGCCATAGTGGAGACCCACACATAGCTCTACATCCGGAGGATCATCAGCTGTGCCTGGGCTCTCCAAGTCCCTTGCAACCCCTCCAGCAGCTCGGGGTGAGGAGGCATCCTTCATACCAACCAGCCTCCTCCCCTGGGCTGTCCAAGCCCCTTCCTGGACCACGACTTTGACCCCTCCCTGAAAAGCTGACACAGGAAGAGGATGGTCCTGGTTGATGCTGTTCCGTGGCTCCGTGGGGGCCTATAAGGACACAGCTGCTGGTCTTGTGAGCAGGGCGTAGAGGGCTCCAGCCCATGGTCAGGGAGTAGCTCTCATATGGGGTCTCCAGCACAAGCTTTAGGGACAGACCACAGAACAGCCTACTGCTTGAGGTCCAGATGCACCCATGTATCCTGTCTCCTCCACTGTTCACTTTGTCATCCCCGAGAAGGATGGAGATGGGCAGTGTTTAGGCCATAACACACCTTAGTCTCACATCTCCACAGACCCTCCTTCCTGGATGTACCTGCTCAGCTCACTGTGAGGTTTACAGGGCAGTTCTGGGAGGCTGCGCTCACTGAGGACCCTCCACTAGGGGACATCAGAGCAGGAAGCCCAATGGGGACGGGGCAGTGCCTCCCTCCAGGACACCGGGAGCTGCTCCCTCTTTCTTCTCCCTGGGCTGTCTAGAGCCTGCACCCAGACTGCCTTGCTTCTCTCTGGGCCTATTTCTTCCTCTCAGCCCCTCAAGAAATTAGACTGCAGAAAAGGAAAAGATTAAAAAATAAATTTAAAAATATTTCCCAGCACCAGGCATAAATTCTAGGGCAATACGACACCGAGTGCAATTTTGAGAGAAGAGAGAGGGGAGCCCTAGGTAGGCTTCTGATTCCTAATTATCCTTCCTCATTTGGGCACTGAGAGGCAAATAACATCTTTCAAAGGGCAGGGTCAGCACTCTCTAAAGCTGTCCTGAGTACATGGAATGATGACTCTTTCAGGATTTGGAAACAATTTCTAAGGCTCATTTTTCTTCTGTCAAGAGAAAATGGTTAGCTCCACAGGCACTGAATTCAGCACATTTGGAAAATTAGACAATATTTCATAGTCATCATGATATTTTTGTTTCTGTTTTTAGTTTTCCTGAGACTTCAGAAAAATTGAATGAGAAATTGAGAGTAGAAATATTTTAAATCAGAAGTTGCTTCCAGGTGGAGTGTACATATAAAACATATTTGAAAATTTAAAACTTGTCGTATAAAAAGACCCTGAGCAGGCTGAGGTTTCTGTCCCACTTCCTCATCTGCCTGTGTCACTGTGTGAATGCCACTGTCCCAGGTCTGACAGTAATAATCAGCCTCATCCTCAGACTGGAGGTTGGAGATGGTGAGGTAGCGCTCAGCCCCAGAGCTGGAGCCTGAGAAGCGATCAGGGATCCCGTCCCCCTTGCTGTGGCTGCCATCACTGCTAAGCTTCATCAAGTACCGAGGGGCCTTCTCTGGCTGCTGCTGGTGCCATGCGATGGTGTAGCTGCTGTGCCCACTGCTCAGAGTGCAGGTGAGCTTGACCGAGGCTCCCGGGGAGGCAGAGGCAGAGGGTGATTGAGTCAGCACAGGCTGGGAGAGAGACCCTGAAAACACAGACACCCATTATCGGCTGGAGTCAAGAAAAGAGGGAAGGACATTCCTGGCATAAGTTTGGGAGGTGGTATCAGTGAGCTGGAGGTCAGGGTGCTGAGGGCCATCCTGACCTGTGCAGTGGAGGAGGAGGGTGAGGAGGAGGAGTGAGGTCCAGGCCATGGTGCAGACTCCCCAGAGCTCTGCTGAGGCTGACAGACGCAGGTATTTCTTACCCACCCTGTAGTCCCAGAGGAGAGAGAGGGGCCTTCATGCAAATGTGCTCCTCTTCCTCTGCCCAACCAAATCACTCCCTGTGCCTGAGTGTCGGTCCCAGTGGTGGGGTGACATTTCTGGGAGGGGTTACCTGGGCTGGGCTTGGCCTGAGGCTCTCCAAGGGCACAGAGAGGACCCAGCTGCTGGTCCCAGTGAAGCCTGCGTGGAGACCAAGTTCAAGTGTTTGGTTTCCCAGCTAAGAAACCCACAGAGCCCTCAGCAGCAGACCAACAGCACCCCCTTCTGCCTAGACCCAGGTCCATCGTGTCTGTGACCAGATGCCAGTGGGTCCTGACAGAGGCTTCTGCCCCATCCAGGGCCTTGACCCCTCATCAGGGCAGCCTCCTATTTTATTTCAGACTTTAGTTTTCCATTTAGCCCTCTTCAGTGGGAACAGGACACACGATCCACCCCACTTTGTAAGAAGTCCTCAGGAGAAAGGTGTCTCTCATACACATTCTATTTGGTAGGTGTAATGGGATAGTTTACATTGACTGGAACAGAATGTTTGCATTCTGCAGTAATGGAGATGTTGTGAGAATGGATTGGACTGTTGGCTACATGAGCATCTGCATTTGTAAAAACCATCAAACTGTATAATTAAGACCTGTGAATTTTACTTTATATAAGTTATCTTTCTATATAATAAACAGAAAAAATAGGAGAAAAGGGCTACTTTTCAGACAAAACCCGATGGAATTTGCCACCAGCAGAACTGCTCTACAGGAAATTCTAAAACTGTTTTTCAGTGAGATGAAAAATCATCTCAGTTAGTAGCCCCCCAAATTAGAAATAAATAAGTATTTTAAAAAGTGGAGAAAAGAGGGTAAACTCAAAGGAAAATTGAGTACATAAAACAATGATTTTTACATCAGTTGGTGTGTACATGCATATATGTGTAAACGTAATGGTGCATGTGTATGTACTCATGAACACATATTAATAGAAGTGTATGCATATTTGTAAACATAACATAACTGTATGTTTTGATATTAGGTAAATTGCTAGAGAGTAAATGGAATTGAAGTTTCTACACTCTGACTCTATACTCTCTGAAGCTCTATTTTAGACCCTGAGCTGCCCCAGTCTTTTTATAGTTTCCCAAACAATCAAGGGGACAGATTTTCTACCTTGAAATAAAAACTTAATATAGGGCTGTCCCCGCCTCACCCCTTGGCCTGGATGCTCCCAGGCCAGCAGGAGAATGAGAAGAGAAGAGCTGAGCCTGGGGAGGTTTCCAATGGGGAGAGGACACCTGGCCTTTGATAGGCCCTGGGTCCTAGCAGGTCAAAGTTTTGGGCCAATCAGGGAATGGGGAACTTGCCATCTGATCAAACCCGAGGGAGACCCCGAGTGTTTTCCTAGCTGGTGGGACCGTGTCAGGAGAGCTTCAATGTCCCAGACTGACTGCAGAGCCCCAGTTTGTATCAGGCCTCTCTGACAGGCCTGAGTCCTTCCCTGGAGGGTCCTAGATGGCCTGGATCAACTTTTTCTGGTGCTGCTGCTCATCACCTCAGAATGGATTTATCAAAATTCCAAGTTCTAGACTAGTATTGTTGGCCCAGAGGAGAAAATCTCACTGGGACTAAGTTAGATAAGACTTCTCTTCCATCAGCATAGCACAGGAGTAATAGGCTTTTTAATTAGATCAAATAGAGCAACCCAAAAGAAGTAAAACAGGAAAAAAAAGAAATCTATCTTTCCAGTTTTTAGTCTCCTGGGTGCAAAAAATTAAATTCTTTCTACTGCTCATGCTTTGGGCAAACCCCTCACCAGTCAGTTTTAGGCACTTATTTTGTTTTATTTTATCTTTTTTTAAACCTTCATTTCTTATTCAAAAGTACATCCCAATGTCCTATAGTTAGTACTCTGTTATGTGGAAATAATAAGAAAACATCTAATTTGTTTTTCAAGTATTACATTTTTTACCCATGAATTATCCATCATGGGCCAGGTGTGGTGGCTTATGCCTGTAATTCCAGCAATTTGGGAGGCCAAAGCAGGAGGATCAGTTGAGCCCAGTAGTTACAGACCAGCCTGGGCAACATAGTGAACATAGTGAGATCTTGTCTCTACAAAAAATAAACAAAATTAGCCAGGCATGGTGGTGCGCGCCCATAGGCTCAGCTACTTGTGAAGCTGAGGTGGGAGGATTGCTTGAGCCTGGGAGTTTGAGGCTGCAGTGAGCCGTGATTGCACCACTGCACTCCAGCCTGGGCAACAGAGTGAGACACTGTCTCAAAAACAAAACAAAACAAAACAAAAAAAGACCAGGCATTGTGACTTATGCCTGTAATTCCAGCTCTTTGGGAGGCCGAGGTGAACACATCACCTGAGGTCAGAAGTTCGAGACCAGCCTCGCCCACATGGCAAAACCCCATCTCTACTAAAAATACAAAAATTAGCTGGGTGTGGTGGCGGGCGCCTGTATCCTGGCTACTCAGGAGGCTGAGGCAGGAGAATCGCTTGAATCTGGGAGGCAGAGGTTGCAGTGAGCCGTGATTGCACCACTGCACTCCAGTCTGGGCAACAGAATGAGACTGTCTCAAAAAACAATGACAACAACAAAAAAGAAATGGAAAGAAATATCCACATTGTATGTTTACGTTATTAATTCAGGATTACATGATAAAACTTTTCCATCCTTTTACTTTCATTTAGTTTTCTGTAAACATAATTATAGATACATGTTAAGGTGAAAAAAATATGTAATAAAGGTTTAGTTACACTTCAACCAGTTTTCCTCAAAAGTGACATCTTACAACACAATATGCAATATACAAAATCAGAATGATGCAATTAACATTGAAGCAATGCTTTATGCCATATTAGCTAGGTGTTTATTTGTGTTATCATTTTACTTTTGTGTATATACTTCTATTTAGAGTTTATTGTAGAATTGCATGCTTGTCTCTTGTTTTTTATTTTTCTCAATGTGACAAACTCTGTGTTTAATATATGTGCTTAGTCCATTTACATTTAATGAAATTATTCACATGGTTGGATTTACGCTTACAATTTTAGTATAAGTTTCCTTTTTCTCTTTATAATTTTTGTTCCTCTCCACACTGTTTCTGCTACTTTTGGATTATTTGAGTATTATTTCGTGGGCTCTTTTGATTTTTATATTGATTTTATGTTGGTATCTCTGCACAGTTTTACATTGGTTGCTGTAAAGATTACAACATGTACACGTAACTATTCATGATCTATTTAGATTTAATAATAGGCCTAATTTTTCCCAGTCACGTAGGCCCCTTACAGTTCTTTCTTTTGGTTGAAGTTGTCATATATATATAAAAATATTTTTCATAAGTAGAAATTATATCAAAGATGCTATAACTTAGCTTTTGATATGCATATTTTCCAGAACAGTAGAGCTAAAAATTTGGTCTTTTACTGCTATATTTATTGGTTATTCTTCTTGCATTCTTCGGGTTCAACGTTTCTCTCCATTATCATTTATCTTCCACCTGAAAATTTTCTCTTAGAGTTGATTTGTTTTGATTTTTTTTAGATGAATTACTTCAGGTTTTCTTCATCTGACAAAGTCTTATTTTTTACCTTTTTTAAAAAAAAAAAAAACTTTACCTGGCTATAGCATTATGACTCAGCAGTTCTTTCTTTCTTTCTTTTGACTTTGTAAGAACGTAACACTGCCGTTTGGCCTCAATGTATACTCATAAAATACCTCTCATTGTTTGAATTGTTGATTTTCTGTATATATTATAAAGCTTTCTGTCTGCTTTCATAATTGTGTCTTTATCTTTAGTTTCAATAATTTATTATTACATGCTTGGGCATTTAAAAAACCTACCTGTTTGGCATCACTGAGTTTCTTAGGTCTTTTTTTTTTTTTTTTTTTTGAGACGGAGTCTCGCTCTGTCACCCAGGCTGGAGTGCAGTGGCACAATCTCGGCTCACTGCAAGCTCCGCCTCCCGGGTTCACGCCATTCTCCTGCCTCAGCTTCTCCGAGTAGCTGGGACTACAGGCGCCCGCCACCACGCCTGGCTAATTTTTTGTATTTTTAGTAGAGACGGGGTTTCACCGTGGTCTCGATCTCCTGACCTCGTGATCCGCCCGCCTCGGCCTCCCAAAGTGCTGGGATTACAAGCGTGAGCCACCGCGCCCGGCCTCTTAGGTCTTTAAAAGCATGTTCTTTACAGAAAGTCTTTAGCGGTGACCAGTGGCTGGGGAGAAAGGATGAAGAGCGGCTGCTAATTGTGGGTTTTTTTGTGTGTTTGGGGTGATGAAAACGTTCTAAAATTAGATTATGGTGATAGATGCATAATTCTGTAAACACAATAAGACAATTTAATTGTACATTTTATACGAAGTGAAATTTATCTCACTTTTTCAAATAGAGGCAACGTGGGAACAAGGCCCACTGACCCTTTGCCGGGGCCTGTGGCTGAGTCTCACTTCTTCCCATGCTTGAACTATAGGATCAGCCACAGGCACCACTCATAGGCAAGGATGGAGTGACCAGACTCGGGACAGGCCCAGGGCAGGTTTTTGTCTCGGTTCCCCATGTGCCTGCAGCACTGTGTGAGCATTCAGGCTGTAGTCCCATGTTGAACAGTAATAACCAGCCTCATCCTCAGGCTGGAGGCCCGAGATAGTCAGGGAGGCTGTGGTCCCAGACTTTGAGCCAGAGAAGCGGTCAGGGATCCCTGAGGGCCTAGAATTTCCAAGCATCACAGTTTTGGGAGCACCGTGAGAAATCTGTCTGTACCAGCCCACAGTATAAGTTCCAACGTTGTTGCTGTTTCCAGTACAGGAGAGGGTGACCTTCTGTCCCACCGTCCCTGACACCGAGGCTTCCTGGGTCAGCGCAGACTGTGCCCAGGAACCTGGAACAGAGGAGGCAGGCACAGAGAGGTGAGTCTGGCTTCACTACCCACCCCACAATGTTAAAATATAAGAGAAAAGTCACCCCATGTGTCCCCACCCCCATTTAACAATGTTAAAATATAAGAGAAAAGTCACCCCATGCATTCCACAGGCAGTCACCTGAGCAGAGGGTGAGAAGCTGGAGGAGGAGAGGGGTCCAGACCATGGTGGAGATACCCTAGGCTCTGCTTCTTAAGCCCACAGCTGAGCAGAACTGCACAGCGTCTCTCTTATCCTCTCCTCTTAAGAGGGCACAGAGCACCCTTCATGCAAATCATACCCCTCCCCCTGCTGTCCCTGGGCCTGAACTTGGGGAAGGTTGAGTGTGGGGTGGGGCTACGGGAGTCTCTTCTGCTCCTGGGAGGTCCCAGCTGCTGGGCCCCAGAAAGCACAGAGCGGAGGGCCCAGGGCAGGGGTCCAGGGCCTGGTTTCCCAGTTGAAACCCCCACAGACTCTCAGGGACAGGCCACACTTCCCTCCAGTGTCTCAGAGCCCAGGTTCATTCCTGACTGGCTTGAAGGTCCTCAGCACTGCCTTACACACACCATCCCCACACAGAGGCAGCGCTCATGCCCCTCGACCCCCACCCCAGGCTCTTTGTGCTGCAGGTGCTCATCACAGCACATTTCTCACTGCAAGATGGGCCTCCTCAGCATGAAGTCATCCTCTGCTTCTTCCCCATTTAGATTTCTGTGTGGTTGGGGCCATAGGTGAGTAAGCCTCAGAGAGAACATGACCTGCACCCAGTGGCCAGGAGGGTTAACAACCCTCCCCAGCCTCCATATGGGCCTGAGGGCACCCACTTCTCTCTCTCATCACACTCCACATCCTCCCATAGGAGGCCTGGCTCCATGACCCTCATCACTGTCCTCATCACACCCTTGATGGGGTGAGACCCTTAATGAAAATGCACAGGGAAATTATTCAAGAAGAGACCATCATTATGAAAGAGAGAAAAGTCTGCTTCTCTTGTGGATACTTGGACCTGAGGAAGATGACCAAGGACACCACTCTCCCCAGAGACAGCCCAGAGAGGGGCCACCAGGGTGACTAGGCAAGGGCAGGGTGTGCACATCAGGGTGAAATTGGGGATGGGGGAGGTTAAGAATAGAAGGGTTAGGGTTTTATGGAAAGATCAAGAAGAGGACCCAGAAGTTCTGAGACACCCTGTCTAAGCCCTTTACTCACAGTCCAATGTTATTTAACAATTCAAATTGTTTTATTTTTTTGAGAATGGGTTTTGCTCTTGCTGAACCTCCGCCTCCCAGGTTCAAGCGATTCTCTTGCCTAAGCCTCCAGAGTAGCTGGGATTACAGGCACCCACCACCACACCTGACTAATTTTTGTATTTTTAGTACAGATGGGGTTTCACCATGTTGCCCAAGCTGGTCTCAAACTCCTGACCTCAGGTGATCCACCGGACTTGACCTCCCAAAGTGCTGGGATTACAGGCGTGAGCCACCGCACCCGGCCTCAGGTATTCCTTTATAGCACTTACTTTTTGTCAGATACCATTTTATTTGCATCGTCAATGTTAACACGATTATTTTTCTGAGGACCTAATCCGCAAGTGTAGTTTCAGTGGCATTGTATGCTGAGATAGATTACACACACACACACACACACACACACACACGCAGACACAAATGTATATGGTTCTTTTTTTGTTTTTTGTTTTTTTGTTTTTTTGTTTTTTCGAGACGGAGTCTTGTTGTCGCCCAGGCTGGAGTGCAGTGGCGGGATCTTGGCTCACTGCAGGCTCCGCCCCCGGGGTTCACGCCATTCTCCTGCCTCAGCCTCCTGAGTAGCTGGGACTACAGGCGCCCGCCACCTCGCCCGGCTAATTTTTTGTATTTTTAGTAGAGACGGGGTTTCACTGTGTTAGCCAGGATGGTCTCGATCTCCTGACCTCGTGATCCACCCGCCTCGGCCTCCCGAAGTGCTGGGATTACAGGCGTGAGCCACTGCCCCTGGCCCACAAACGTATATGTTTGTATATGTGTTTAATGCTTTCATCTGCATGATTCAGAAAAAATTTAGCATAGTATCTTTCATAGTGATCCACACTAAACAAAAAGATGCCTGTGACCTTGACAGTTTGATTCTCCATGGTAACACTAAAACCTGAATAATATTATTGCTTAGTAGTCACGCAGTAAATATTTTTGAATTGAAAAATTAGTGAATATTCAAACACACACACACACATTTCCACCTATCCCAACCCTGGGTAAAAAAATACGATGAAAATATTCGTTTCAGTCTGCCTCTTTTGTTTAATAATAATCCTTTATCTAAATTCTCAGCCAGTTTGTTGGGAGTCAGCCGAGATAGATCTGCTTTTCTCACACACAAGCTCCAAGCCCTCTCCATGTCCAGTGTATTCTACAGCATAAAGTGACAAGGAATCTGCTCTCTCCTCTTTATCCCCACAGTAACTCACCTAGATCTTCCCACCAGGATGGCACGAGCAACCACATCCTATCCTCCTGTCCCAGGCCTCTCCATTCTATTCTCATTACAGCTGGAGAGTCACTGGAGAGTCATCGAATGCCAATGTGAGTTCATCTCTCCCACCTCACAGCCCTGCAGTGGCTCTGTGTGCTTTTCTCGGGGGGTCATCATGCTGATCTGCCCCAATCTGCACCTCCAGCTCTGCAGCCACCCTAAGTCAGAGGTGTTGGAACCAGAGTGACTCCATCTTGAATAGGGGCTTGATTAAATGAGGCTTAGGCAAGCTGGCCTGTACTCCCGGGAGGTTAGACATTCTTAGTCACAGGATGAGCTAGGAAGTCAGCCGGACTGGAGTCACAAGATACAGGTCATAAAGACCCTGCTGATAAGACAGGATGCACTAAAGAAGCTGGCCAAAACCCACTGAAACCAAAACGGGGAGGAAAGTGACCTCTGGTTGTCTTCACAGTTACAGATGCTATGGCAACATTCAGAGGTTACTCTATGTGGTCTATATTTTAAAAAAGAATTATTGAAAAACTAACAAATAATCCACTCCTTATTTAGCATATGATCAAGGACTATCTATACAAATAGGCAACCAGCAGTGTTTGGTGCTGCCCTATATATGGAGTAGCCATTCCCTTATTCCTTTACTGTCTTAATAAACTTGTCTCCACTTTATAGACTCCCCCCAAATTATTTCTTGTGTGAGATCCAAGAACCCTCTCTTGGGATCTGGATCAGGACCCCTTTCCAGTAACACGTGCAGGGAGCACACCCTGCTCCACTGACCGGACGCACAGGCCAAGGTAATTTCACTGTTTGACTTGAATGACCAATAACTCATCTTTGGGTTCTCACCTCTGATTAGAATCTTCGGATCCTCACCCTCCACCCGTCGCCCTCCTGCTCATTCTGAAAGTCCCACATGAAACCCACTTCTGTGGCTTAGGCCTCTTTGGCAACTTGCCACCCGCTGTCACTCTCACACCCTCATAGAAACCCTTCCCCATATGGATCTCGTGTTCTTCTCTCTCTTCCCTCTCAGCTCCTGCTCAGTGGCTGAAGCAGATTTGGGGCCACGAACACGCGGCTGGCAGAGCTTTGCTTTTGTTTTTAATTGGGAAAATCCTTATAACTCCATCTGGTGAAAAGACACATCTGGATACTAGGGCAGAGTTCAGGGTAACATTTCTCAGGGGCCTCAGTCAAAGTTTCTGATGTGGGCTGGTCTTTGAGGCCTGTCCTGACATGTGCAGTGAGACAGGATCACAAGGAGGGGAGGAATCAAGGCCATGGTGGACACGGCCCCTGACCCCACCGTGCGGCTGGGCTGCCCCGGGCATCCCTTTCTTCCCCTCCCTCTTCAGAGGAGGGGCTGCTCATGCAAGTGTGTTTCCATCAGGGGACTGCCCAGCCCCTCCCTGAGCCCTGGGGCTGGAGCTCAGCTCGCACTGCAGCCTGAGGAGGAGGAAGGTTTCCTTCCCGCCTTGGGAGGGCCCTGGGAGGAAGCACCTGCTGAGACCATACACAGGTCCCTGCTCAGGGGACGCTGCCAGGCCAGAGAGGACACAGCTGCTGAGTCCCCATCAGTGAGCACAGGGCCCAGCTCCAAGCCCCAGTCTCCTTGGAGTATATGATTCTTACTGGTTGTGTACTGTGCTGGTAACAGTACTCCTTCCCATGGCCCAGAGACCTGAGAGCCCAGCCTGTCTCTGTAGTTCACCATCCATCATCTCTGTTCACACATCCATCATCCGAATCCTACCTTCTGTGATCCTGATGTTGTTCTTTATTATTGTAATTTCTCACTCCCAGAAAGAGTCTTGGTTTCTATGTGGTACAAACTGCTGCGAATGTAACTTTTTAAGGTGTTTGTACCCCCAGAGTATGTTCTGGAAAAAGTTAAATGACCCACGTTAAATGTTAAATGACCCATTTTAACCCACGTTAAAAGTTAAAGGACCCATCTGGTCAGCATCACAGACACTGTTACAGTTGAGATGGTTTGAAACATGTGTAGGGGCTGTTCAGGGAATGGCATTGAATTAAAAATTCCCAGGAGATAAGGTTGGTGGCTTTCTTAAAAGATGGCAATTCTTAGCAAACATTTCACACAATGCTTTACCTCTAACAGCACACATGCTCTTAGAGTTTTGATAGGGCTTAGATGTGATTTACTAATAGTCATGGTCTTGGTAGGCATAATACACCAGTTAATAATGTATACATACTTTTTATTTTATGAAGTGAGGTTTATTTTTTAAAGTTTGTAGTTTTCCAAATAGTTGTTCCAGATATTTTATATCAGAATTTGGATTTAGTGTCATATAATTTGTTTACATTTAAATGTTTTTTAAAAAACCTGTATTTGCTTATTCTTTGTTTTGGTTCATTATGAAGCTAAGAGAGACATTTTAATGTGTTTGTAGACATGTAGAAAACCTGAACAGGAAAATTTAGAAATCATCGCCTCCTCATCATACTCCATATCCAAATTTACTTTAACTGTGTAAATGATCCCCCAAATCCTCAGTTCATGGGCCCATCCAGTAACAACCTACACACAAAATCCCCTTCTTCCCCAGGTACTCTCTTCCCAAACATCCAGAGAGATGTTTTTATTCATGTTGGGCAGGTCACCCCATGGAATAGAATCCTGCACTGACTCCTCATTGCTGTTTGCATAAAACTCACACTCCCCAGCTTCCCTAAGGCACATTTCCTGGTATGGCTTCTGACTGGCTCACAGCTCCTCCCCTTGATGGGGGTTCCAGCCTTACTCACTTCTCTGTCATGGGAATCCTGAGTTTCTGTCCCTTCCATGGTCTCCATACCAGCTCCTCCTCTGTCTGCTGGGGGGAGATGGGATTCAACTGGAAGTCAGGGTGGAAGCTTATATTTTGGCAACTTTCAGAATTCCACCTGTGACAGTGTGTGTGTGTGTGTGTGTGTATCAGGTAATTTTTGAAGTTACATAAACTATAGAGACTAGTTCAACAAACTCTCCACAGGCATAGACTAGCCTCAACCATTCCTTCTACCTCTCATGCTAATCTTTCACTGAATGATATTAAAACAAATTACAAATATCACATGACTTCACTGGTTTCTGCTTTACTATATATATAAATATTTAATGCTTCCAACCAGACATGTAGGAGTCATCTTAGATGCCTTCCTTTTCCTGCCACGGGGCACACACTTAATTTTTAATTCTCTCCAATTATTCTTTCCTTCTGGATTGTAGATTGCTAATTTCCCTTCTTCTCCACTGTCACAAATCTAACAAAATATATTGCCGTCTCTCCGTGAAATATTGTCTTTGATGCCTAACTAGTCTCCCAGTCTCAGATGTCACCTCAGTTTACCCTTTAATCCACTCTCCACTCTGTGCCTACAGAGCTCACAGATGCCAGAGGAGGACACTTCAGTGACTCCCATGGCCTCTGCAGTTAAGCACATGTGACCTCTTAATGATCCATTCACATCCTTCCTTTAGGTCATCCAGACTCACCTAGAGTGGCTTCCCCTGACCCTGTCCCCACTGAGATCTGCCACACTTAGGCCCAGTGCAAGCTCTCTTAATAAATAGAATGAACAACCAGATATTCTTTTCAAAAATATTACTGACAAATGCAGTTTGTCAGCTCTCACCACTGCAGAGTGAGGAGAACTAAGAGGAGAGTGGCCAGGTCATGGTGCAGTCATCAAAATATCTGTATCACAAGACTCTAGCATGGACTTGAACCACCACTAATTTTTTTTTTTTCCAGACAGAGTTTATCTCTCATTGCCCAGGCTGGGGTGCAATGGCACGATCTCAGCTCACCACAACCTCCACCTCCCGGGTTCAAGCGATTCTCCTGCCTCAGCCTTCTGAGTAGCTGGGATTACAGGTATGTGCCACCATGCCTGGCTAATTTTTTGTATTTTTTTCTTTGGTAGAGATGGGGTTTCTCCATATTGGCCAGGTTGGTCTCGAGCTCCCGACCTCAGGTGATCCGCCTGCCTTTGCCTCCCAAAGTGCTGGGATTATAGGCGTGAGCCACCATGCCCAGAAGTACTACTACTAATTCTTAGTCTTTACAAGTCCCAGTGGTGGAGAATTTTTTGCATTCAAAGGAATGCAAAAATGCATCCCTTGTCAAAGGAAAAAATATATATCAGGACCCCAAATTCACTATGCCAAAGGGAAAGTTACATCTGGGAACCAAGTTGTGCAAAAACTGCCTTCCTTGTGTTCACAGAGGTAGCTGCAACATCACATATTGACTTCATCTTATGTAAAACGTAGATTCACCATTCAGAAGAGGCATACATATTTGACTTTCCCCCACTCATTTCTTTCCGTATGTAAACTGTAGATTCACTGAGCTCATCCAGACTCAGCTATCGTTGCTTCCTCTGAGCCTGTCCCTACTGAGTGGTCACAAGAATGTTACCATTTGCCTCATTGCCCACCCCCCACTCCGATTTTTCTCCTGCTTTTTCCTTTCCTCCTTCCTTTCTTACTTACCCTTTCCCGTTTAAATATTGGAGTCCTCAAAACCCTCTTTGGAAAAAGCACAGGATACAGATTCTACTATGACTTGTGTTTCTTTTTCCCTCTAAATTGATTAAGATCTGTGTCTGTTCCTTTTTGGTTTACATTCTGGACTCTGACCAATGCCAGCACCCCTCGGTCCAAGGTAATGCCTCTGTTTCCTTGAGAAGGAAGAGAAGGAAAATAATTTCAACTGATCCAGGCCCCAAGGAGTGAGAGAGCCTGGACCTTGATGGCCCACTGGTCCTGAGAGGTCCTGACAGCTGCAGTCACTTCCCATCTCAGGATGAGGAGTTGACCTGAACCAGGCCCCACAGGGTGAGAGAGCCTGATCCTTGACTGCCTGAGTGTCCCTGAAGGTCTTGACAGCTGCAGTCACTTCCTGTCTCAGCTCAGTGAGCTCACTGTGTGCTCAGCTCCCCTCCAACCTCCTGAGGGGCTGCCCAGCTGGCAGGGACAGACACGCTCACCCCCTGAGACAGCCTCACAGGTCCCCTGCTGGCCCTGTGTCCCTTGACATCACCAGGACACAGCTCTGCTGACTCACTGAGGGTCTCAAAGGTGTGGCCTTGATTGTGCTGTTCACTCCCTAGATGATGGCGCTCGGGGAGGAGATGGCGAAGCCAGAAGGACTGTTCTAGAGACCACAGGAAGTGACCTGATGAGCAGATCAGTGAGCACGCACAGTGTTCTTATTCATATTAAATTTTACAAAAGAAAAAGAAAAGTATTTTTTGGGGGGCCTCAGCTTCATCTAGTAGACTTTTTATACCATTAAGGACAGATAAACCATCACCTTTGTTCAGGAAGATGACTGCAGTTTATTTTTTAAATTGTTTCCTTGTTTCTTATTCTCAAAGTCATCGCTCTCACTTCAGTTGTGACAGTCGTTGAAGATACCCTTTTGGCCTCTGTGAATTTGCTGATTGTGGACATTTCTTACAAATACGACAATGATTGTGCATTTTTGTTTGCTCCATAATTTTTCAAGGTCCATCCATGTGGAGCATGTAGCAACACTTCATACTTTTTATGCTTGAAGAATATTACCTTGAATAGAATATAAATCGACTATATTTTATTATGCAACACACAAAGCATACGAAGATATAAAGCATTATGTACACACTTAGTCGTCACAAAACATTTGTATTATAGACTCTGGTTGGGGCTTCTACAGGATTAGGTAACATCGTTTCTGATTTCATGTGGCTTAAAATACCATTTGAGCATTAAATACAACTTAGTTCTATGTTGTTTTGTTGATCAGATGGGAACAAGAAACATAGAGTTTTTTTTTTTCTTAAAGCTAGCCTCATGTTCAGTTAAACGTCATAAATGGGATGCAAAGCCAAGGGTGTTCTGATGGCTGAGGACATGCTCTTTATCAGAGTGGTACCAACAAGGGCGGCCTTTGGCCTTCAGCAAGGGGACATTTGGCAGTGTCTGGAGACAGCCTGGTTGTCCCAGGAGAGAATAGAATGTTAACAGAATCTAATGGGTAGAGGTGAGAGATGCTGCCAAACATCTTACACTGTCCAGGACAGCCGCCAACACAGAATAGCAATAGTGTTGTGGCTCACAAGCCCTGATTTAAACATCTACCCCATGAATTGATCATCTTCCGTCAAGATTTGGAAGGAGAGATTGATATTTTGAAAAGAAAATAAAGTTGTGAGAAAACAAGTGCAACTCTAACACTCAGGCAGGAGAGAAGAGCTACACACCCCCGTGGGAAGTGGCTGAGGCTGACCCAGGGTGGGGATGCTCTGGGGAGTTCTTGTCTCACTTCCCCATGGGTCTGGAGTACTGTGGGATTGTAGCTGTCATCAGCAGACTGACAGTAGTAATCAGCCTCATCCTCAGACTTCAGCCCAGAGATGGTGAGGGAGGCAGAGTTGGAGGAGCTGTCAATGGAGCCAGAGAACCAATCAGGGACCCCAGAGGGTCTTGGGACATCATCGTAGATCACAGTGGTGGGGGCACTGCCCGGGCGCTGCTGGTACCAGTGCACATATCTGCTGGCAATGCTGCCACTGCTGCGGGTGCAGGAGATGGTGACGGTCTGCCCCGGAGACCCCGACACAGAGTGGGGCTGAGTGAACACAACCTCAGCCCAAGACCCTGCAAGGAGGAGCAACACAGAGATCAGTGAGGACAGATCAGGGCTGGTTCCCAGGGAGAAAGCAGAGGTCATCATCCCAGGTGACATCCAGGAGCCCTCCCTGAATTCCCTGCAGGCAGCCACCTGTGCAGTGAGCGAGGAGGGTGAGGAGGAGTGGAGCCCAGGCCATGGTGGAGACGCCCCAGGCTCTGCTTCCTGAGCCACAGCCAGGAATGAGCCAACGACCCTTCTTATCTTTCACTGTAGTGCTCAAGGTGGGAGGTCTCCATGCAAATGTCTCCTTTTCTGGAGCCTGCACAAGCCCCTCCTTTGACTTCAGACTGACTCTAGCTGAGAAATGGAGAGGCTGTTCAAGGAGAAGGGGCTACACCCCAGTGAGGGCACAGGAACACCTGTGGGTGGGAGGAAAATAGCTGAAGAGCTGGGGAGCCTGAGCAGGGCTTAAACCACAGCGTCCTCTGGTGGATGCATGAGTCACGTTGACCCTGGGCAGGTGCTGGTGCCCAGGGCCCCTGTCCTTCCATCCTGCATGCCTCACAATTCCAGCCACTGTCCAGGAGGACTCTGCTCAACATCCAGTACTGACTGTACTTTTAAGCTTTCAAATCTGTTCAGATGAGCGAAAAGCCAGTAGAGCCAGCACTCTGGTTAAGACATTTAGATTCACTTTGTGCTGTTGGAGGTGATGAATATCAGGGAAAAATGGGCTCTGTTTGAAGGAAACGGAGGCAAGGTCTCTGCCTTTCCCAGGAAGGACCACATAGGGTGAGGTCATGGGCCCTTCACTGAGAGGAGACCCAGCCCTTCAGGCAGGAAGAGGGAGGAACCGTGGGACCAGGGGTCAGATTTCACCATCAGAGACACCAGGAGAGCAGAAAGACTCTGAGGACACAGAGAGGGGTGGGCCCAGGTGTCAGTCAGGGGAAAATTTAATTAGAGCCCTTAATCAATAAGTTTCATGAAGGTAGAATAGAAAGTCAATAGACCAGATAGTTTTGAAAGAGGCTTGGAGAGAATCTCTACTACTGGTTATGGATTGGCTTTCTGGGTAAGGTTTAAAAAAGTGAATATAGGCCGGGCATGATGGCTCACGCCTGTAATCCCAGCACTTTGGGAGGCCGAGACTGGCGGATCACGAGGTCAGGAGATCAAGACCATCCTGGCTAACACGGTGAAACCCCGTCTCTACTAAAAATACAAAAATTAGCCAGATGTGGTGGCAGGCACCTGTAGTCCCAGCTACCCAGGAGGCTGAGGCAGGAGAATGGCGTGAACCTGGGAGGCAGAGGTTGCAGTGAGCCGAGATCGCACCACCGTACTCCAGCCTGAGTGACAGAGCGAGACTCCCTGTCAAAAAAAAAAAAAAAAAAAAAAAAGGATATAACTTTGAAGTTCTTATTTGTGGAGGAGTTGGGTGTTATTCTGCTCTCATAGGAGATATTTTCTAGGACCTGCTTAGGGTCCTGTGATGAGCATTAGTTTCTCTATTTTGGAAAGCCTGGTGCCAGGTAGTGATGCAGATGTCAACATGAAAGGAAACTCAGCAATGCTTGAGCAGCAGGCTGTGCCATCATGGGGGACTGTGTGGGAATGATGCATTAAAGGATTAACATGGAGCTATGAGAACATCTGCTACTTTAAGGGGATACAAAGGCACTAACACTCATTTTACTTTTGAGGAAACTAATTTATGTATTTAATACATTATACAAGTATTGGTGAAAAGTATATTTTAAAAGCTACTACCTCTGCTCGATGGCAGGTGACAAAGTCATATGAAGATCAAGGAGGGGAATCCACCTTCAGACCATTGTTGTGGTCATACCATGGGTGCATTAGTAATGAGGACGGTGCTTTGTCATGGGTGGTGTCACCTGGACGAGGGCATTACATCCTCACCCACTCAGGGCCACTTTGATTGTTAACAATTTCACACTTTCTCCTGTAACCTGCAATACCTCCTTCCTCATTATCTTTCCAATTTGACTTTTATTCCCCTTTCCATGGCCATGACATGATGTACAAGATCAAGGACATCAAAGAGAACTTTTCCAACATTTTCCCACCCCCCAAGCTTGTACATTTGGGGAATTTGTGGAGGAGGACCAAGATTATCAACTTTATTTTTTTCAAGTTTTCTTTTATTACACCTGACATCTGCAATTGTCTTCTCATATTGTTTCCACGTATTTTTAATTCTATTTTATGGGATTACCTGCTCCTTTACTGAAATATTTTCACTGACATATTTACATGTTCCTGGAAAATATCAGACATTTAGCTTCTGCAGGAAGACTCAGAGATTCATAAATTGTGCCCTTCTCAAATATAGGAAGGGTACTTTAAAAGTTGATTATTGCCTAAAATGACACATGACAAAGAAATGGAGACATATTTTAAGATAAAAGTCTATGTTCATTCATCAGAGCATGGTTTATGTTGTGAAGAAACAAGCACTGCCAAAGAGCCTTCTCAGGTGTGAAGGCCATCATAGACCATTAGTCCCCTCCTCGTGTGTCTGCCTCAAATCTGACCTCTTTGTATAAGTGAGGAATGGAATGAGGACATCTGGGAGGGCACATGAAATGCCACACATTGATTACCTTGGGAGGGGCCCCTTCTCCGTAGGTGACTGTTACCCATTCCCTGTGTTCATTGCACAGAGGTGAGCCAGGCTCTGCATCCTGGTTCTGGACAAAGACAGTGTGACACTTAGTTAGGTGTGAGAGGAGAAGCAAAGACAAAAAAGAGAAAAAATGCATTCAGAGGGGCATGGAGGAGTGTGGTCCAGGGCAGGGCTGTGACTGGGAAACTGACCAAAGGAGAGTGGGCTCCTCACTGGGTCCCAGGGGAAGTCAGGATGCTCTTCATGTGCCTGAAAATGACAGGGTATTAGGGCTTGGGGGAGCTGGTAAATGGCTGGAGGGACAGGAGCTCTGAAAAGGCAACAGGAGGAGGAGCAGGGAAAGGAGGAGCATCCATGGCAGAAGGAAGGACACCTTGGTCTGGTTCACCTGGATCTGCATAGGAAGACCTGCCCTCCAGGGGAGGCCCTAGGCACCTGCAGAAATGGGCGGAGTGAATGCCTGAGGCTGTGAGGCACTGGATGGGCACAGAGAACCCATGGGGAGAATGACCTGGTCACAGCACAGTCCAGTCCCAGTTCGGTGAAGCCTCTGCACTCACACACCTGCTGTCTGTCATCCTCATATGACTTCCAATGTGAAACAGTCCAATGCCCCTCATCTTCACAACACACCTCACAGCCCCTTTCTTAGTCACAGATATCTGTCCCCACTTTCCCTTCCCAAGGCTGTGGTCACTACCGGCAGAGACCTGAACTGTGCTGACTTTGCCGTTGCTGCTGCTGCTGCTTGTCAGTTCAGAATGGGGAGCAGGTGGCAGGTGGGAATTCTACATGGGGTGAGGGGGCATCAACAATCTCATTGCATGTGAGGGTGAGAACCTAGCAGGCAGCGTTCTCATGTGGATTGTATATTACAAGTGAATACCCATGGATCCATGTGGGGATGCCCAGCACACTTCCTGGGATCCCCAGTGTGGCCTGGGGGTGCCTGGGTCTTTTCTACCCTTCCTCTTCATCTTTGTGTGGTAGAATCCTCTCCTGCAAATATGTTGCTGCCATGCTCTCTTTCCAGTTCTGACCTGTGCTGTGATTGGGGGTTGGACTCTTCCTTGGATAGGACTTCCATTTGGGGTGGAAAAGGAAGAAATAACTTTTATCATTCCTACAGGACTAGAGCAGTTCCAGCTACAGGACAGTCACACACTCATGGAGTAATTGCAGCCAGTCCCAAGACAGCAGGCTCAGCCAGTTGCCTCCTGGGAACTTTCTCTCTTGTCAAACAGAGGCCCCTAATGGCCATAGAATCACAACCCTCTACTTTATTGACTGACACAGCTGAGCACTCCAGGAAGGTCAGGCTTCTTCTGATGCCTTTTCCCACTCTGAGGAAGGGAGGCTGGTGTGGTTGGACTGCTTACTCCCCAGATGCCCTCACATGGAGTCATCACAGCCTGGAAGAATCCACAGTTGGCTTCTGCCTCCCCCACTCTATGCTCGCTTCCCTGCAGGGGCATCACCAACCCCACTGTTGCTGGTCATGGTTTCCATCTCCCTTGGGGTTTCCAGACTCTCTGCCCACACCTTCATAATTTAGTTCTTTATTTATATTTTCATCAAATTATATTTTAATTATACCAGATATTTCCCCCGATCACTGATGAATATCTTCTAATTATAATTGGATTCCTAACAAACTTATTTGGTAAATAAATCTCCTGTATCATGTGCATGTCTTAGGAAGGAAATTGTTGCCCACATAAATGTGAGGAGGCTCAGAATGTGCTATTAGCAATGATGCAGACATTCTGCAAGTGATAGTTGCGTAGAAGGGCTGCAGACTCTCACCATAGGGCATATATGGCTGAACTTGTCACCACCAGTGCTGGCTGTTGTCACAAACAGCAGGGGCCTAGTGGAGCCCAGGCAGCACAAGCAGAGGGGATTTTCCCATTGGCCTAGAGCACAGGGTAAGCCATGCCCTGTCAGCCCATCTGAGACAGGTGATCAGCTCCATCCTCAAGGTGAAGGCCAGAGAAGACAAAATAACTTGAGACTCTGGAGGAACCTCTCAACCCAGAGAATTGTCTGGGGACCCCAGAGGCCTGGTACTCATTTTAGCCTGAGCATAATCTCAGAACATAGTTGGAGGGTTCCCTGGATTCTGTAGGGACCAGAAGATATTTTTGCCACCGATATGAAAGCCGACGCTCTGAGTGCAGGTGAGTGTATTTGATATGCATGAAGACGCTGGGAGTGAGGACACCTGGGTCAGCCCAGCCTGGGAGAGGGAACCTGGAAATGCAAACATTTACATTGTGGGAGCAGGTGTCAGGGTTAAGCTGTTGGCGGGTCTGAGCCAGAGGGGCTGACACAAGCTGGGAACTGCCTCAGGTCTCTAGGCCTTGTCCCTACATGTGCAGGGAGTGACGACAAGCACAAGAGGGGTCCAGGCCATGGTGGACACAGCCCCCTTTGGTCCAGTGGGATGGATTGAGCTTATTCTCTGCTGTGGGCCTCAGCCAGGAGGAGCTGGCCATGCTGGTGTGGCCCCAGCTGCTATCTGCCCCACCTTTTTCTGAGCACTGAATAAGGATCTTTTGCTGAGGGTCTTGTGGGTAGGAAGGGCTAACAGGCAGTGAGACTCTGTCTGCCCCACGGAAAGACCTGGGAGGGAAAGCTGCTGGGACAGCTGGTAGGCCTGTGAGCAGGGGCTCTGCTAGGCTAGAGAGGACCCTTCTCTGAGTGCCCATCACCGCCCAGGCTCACTGGAACTAGAGGACGCCCCTACAGAGCCCTCCATGAGAGCACCCAGTGCAGTCCTCGGTGACCCTGCCATCCTCAGTCCATCTTCTGTGTTCTCAGGGGGTCTAACACTTCCTGTCATCTGACTGGTCACTGTCATTCAACAAACAGTAATTGAAAAACCTGAACGGCCAGTGATGTGATCAGCTCCAAAGTACTTTATATTAATATATTCCACATGTTTATGGACAACACACTATCAAACCATGAAAAGACATGGAAGAAATTTAAATGCTTATTAGTAAGTAAAAGAAGCTGACCTGCAAATCACATGATACATGATTCCAAGTATATTACAGTCCAAAAAGGGGGAAATAACTCCAAGTACATTACAGTCAAACAAAGGAAAAAGTAGAAAGGTCATCAACTTCCAAAGGTTAGGGGAGAGAGAGAGATGAATCAGTAAACCCAGAAGATTTGTAGAGAAGTGAAAATACACTGCACGATACCGTAATGGTGGATATATGTCATTATTTGCCCAAACCATAGCCATAGAATGTGCATCAGCAAGAAAAATTCCTTAAGGAAACTACTGACTTGTGATAATGACCTGTCAAGTGGTTCATCATTACAAGTATGTACATTTCTGGTGGACCCATTGATAATGGGGAAGGCTGGACATGCGTGGAGCCAGGGAAGGATATCTTTCTACCTTCCTCTCTATTTTTGCTATGGACTTAAAACTGCACTAATTAGTGGCCAACAAAACTGTGGAGAAATGCTCATCATCACTAATCATCAAGATATGCAAATCAAGCCACGATGAGACGCCATGTCACACCAGTCAGAATGGCTATAATTAGAGTAAAAAACACAGCTGATGGTGAGGCTGTAGAGTAAAGAAAACATGTATACACCGTTGGTGGAAATGAATTATTTCAGCCATTGTGGAAAGCAGTTTGGAGACTTCGCAAAGAATTTAAAACAGCGCTACCATTGACCAGCAATGCCATTACAGGGTATCTATCCAAAGACAAATAGATCATTATACCAAAGGCCACATGCCCTTGATATTCACCACCACCCTATTCACAATACCAAAGACATGGGATCAACCTAGGTGCCCATCAGTGGTGGATTGATAAAGAAAATATAGTTTATATACCCCATGGAATACTATGCAGCCATAAAAGGAAAAAATAATGTCCTTTGAAGCAGCATGGATGCAGCAGGGGACATAACCTAGGCAAACTAACACAGGGACAGAAAGCCAAATACCACATGTTCTCATTTTTAAGTGGGAGATAAACATTGACACGCGTGGCATAAACATGAGAACAATAGACACTGGGCACTGCTAGGAGGGGAGGAGAGGAGAATGGTGAAGAAACTACCTGTTGAACACAATGCTCACTACCCAGGTGCAGTACACCCATGTAACAAACCTGCACATGTACCTGCTATATCTAAAATAAAAGTTGAAATTTAAATTAAAAATTTGTATTAAGAACAATTTAAAAAGAAAAAATTATATACCTCAACATCGCACAATATACCCTTGTAACAAACCTGCACATGTACCGCCTGAATTTAAAAGTTAAAATTTTAAAAATAAAAATAAACATATTCATGCAAAATTTTAAAATAAAATGTTAACTAACTCATTCTG